>NC_073227.2:78997954-79300984 GCF_029281585.2 Gorilla gorilla gorilla | reverse complement strand
TATTATATGTACAGTATATAATATATATTTGGTGAAATTTGATATTTTACACACAGTATATAATATATATTTGGTGAAATTTGAGATTTTATGTACGGTATATGATATATATTTGGTGTAATTTCATATTTTACTTACAGTATATAATATATATTTGGTGTACTTTGCTATTTTATGTACAGTATATAATATATATTGGTGTAGTTTCATATTTTATGTAGAGTATATAATACATATTTGGTGAAATTTGGTATTTTATATACAGTATGTAATATATATTTGGTGTACTTTCATATTATATGTACAGTATAAAATATATAATTCTACTTTCATATTTTATGTACAGTAATTAATACATATTTGTTGAAATTTGATATTTTACATACAGTATATAATATATATTTGGTGAAATTTCATATTATATTTACAGTATATAATATATATTTGGTGAAATTTCTTATTTTATGTACAGTATATAATATATATTTGGTGAAATTTGAGATTTTATGTACAGTATGTGATATATATTTGCTGTACTTTCATATTTTACTTACAGTATATAATATATACTTGGTGTACTTTGATATTTTATGTACAGTATATAATATATATTGGTGTAGTTTCATATTTTATGTAGAGTATATAGTATATAATTGCTGAAATTTGATATTTTATATACAGTATATAATATGTATTTTTTGTAATCTGATATTATATGTAAAGTATATAATATATATTTGGTGAAATTTTATATTTTATATACAGTATATAACATATATTTGGTGTAATTTCATATTTTATGTACGGTTTATAGTATATATTTCGTGACATTTGATATTTTATGTACAGTATATAATATATATTTGTTGAAATTTGATATTTTATGTACAGTATATAATATATATTTGCTGAAATTTTATATTTTATGTACAGTGTATAATATATATTTGGTGTACTTTCATATTTTATGTACAGTATATAGTATATATTTGGTGACATTTCATATTTTATGAACAATAGGTAAGATATGTTTGTTGAAATTTGATATTTTATGGACAGTATATAATATATATTGGGTGAAGTTTGATATTATAGGTACAGTATATAATATATATTTGGTGAAATTTGATATTTTATGTACAGTATATAATATATATTTGGTGAAATTTGATATTTTATGTACGGTACATAATATGTATTTGGTGTACTTTCATATTTTATGTACAGTATATAGTATATATCTGGTGAAATTTGATATTTTTTGCACAGTATATAGCAGATATTTGGTGAAATTTGATATTATATGTACAGTATATAATATACTTTGGGTTAAATTTGATATTTTGTGTACAGTATATAATATATATTTGGTGAAATTTGATATTTTATGTACAGTATTTAATATATATTTGGTGAAATTTGATATTTTATATACAGTATCTAATATATATTTGGTGTACTTTCATATTTTATGTACAGTATAAAATATATACTTGATGTACTTTCATATTTTATGTACAGCAAATAATACATATTTGTTGAAATTTGATATTTTATATACAGTATATAATATATATTTGGCGAAATTTGATATTAATTGTACAGTATATAATATATATTTGGTGAAATTTGATATTTTATGTACAGTATATAAAATATATTTGGTGAAATTTGATATTTTATGTACAGTATATAATATATATTTGGTGTACTTTCATATTTTATGTACAGTATAAAATATATACCTGATGTACTTTCAAGTTTTATGTGCAGTATATAATAAATATTTGGGGTGCTTACTTATTTTATGTACAGTATATAATACATATTTTGTGAAATTTGATATTTCATCTACTGTATATAAGATATAGTTGGTGAAATTTGATATTTTATCTACAGTATATGATATATAATTGGTGTACTTTCATATTTTACTTGCAGTTTATAACACATATTTGGTGTACTTTCATATTTTATGTACAGTATATAGTATATATTTGTTGACATTTGATATTTTATGTACGGTATATAATATATATTTGTTGAAATTTGATATTTTATGTAAAGTATATAATATATATTTGGTGAAATTTTATATTTTATGTACACTAGATACTATATATTTGGTGTACTTTCATATTTTATGTACAGTATATAGTATATATTTGGTGACATTTGATATTTTATGTACAATATATAAGATATGTTTGTTGAAATTTGATATTTTATGTACAGTATATAATATATATTTGGTGAAATTTCATATTTTATGTACAGTATATAATATATATTTGGTGAAATTTGATAATTTAGGTACAGTATAAAAGATATATTTGGTGAAATTTGATATTTTATGTACAGTATATAATATATATATTTGGTGAAATTTGATATTTCACCCACAGTATATAATATATATTTGATGAAATTTGAGATTTTATGTACGGTATATGATATATATTTGGTGTACTTTCATATTTTACTTATAGTATATAATATATATTTGGTGTACTTTGATATTTTATGCACAGTATATAATATATATTGGTGTAGTTTCATACTTTATGTAGAGTATATAGTATATAATTGCTGAAATTTGATATTTTATATACAGTATATAATATGTATTTTGTGTAATCTGATATTATATGTAAAGTATATAATATATATTTGGTGAAATTTTATATTTTATATAAAGTATATAACATATATTTGGTGTAATTTCATATTTTATGTACAGTATATAGTATATATTTGGTGACATTTGATATTTTATGTACAGTATATAATATATATTTGCTGAAATTTGATATTTTATTTACAGTAAATAATATATATTTGGTGAAATTTTATATTTTATGTACAGTGTATAATATATATTTGGTGTACTTTCATATTTTATGTACAGTATATAGTATATAGTTGGTGACATTAGATATTTTATGTACAGTAGATAATATATATTTGTTGAAATTTGACATTTTATATACAGTATATAATATATATTTGGTGAAATTTTATATTTTACTTACAGTATATAATATATATTTGGTGTATTTTCATATTTTATGTACAGTATATAATATATATATGGTGACATTTGATATTTTATCAACAATATGTAAGATATGTTTGTTGAAATTTGATATTTTATGTACAGTATATAATATATATTTGGTGAAATTTGATATTATAGGTACAGTATATAATATGTATTTGGTGAAATTTGATATTTTATGTACGGTATATAATATATATTTGGTGAAATTTGATATTTTATGTACAGTATATAATATATATTTGGTGAAATTTGACATTTTATGTACAGTATATATATATTTGGTGTACTTTCATATTTTATGTACAGTATATAGTATATATTTGGTGAAATTTGATATTTTTTGCACAGTATATAGCAGATATTTGGTGAAATTTGATATTATATGTACAGTATATAATATACTTTGGGTTAAATTTGATATTTTGTCTACATTATATAATATATATTTGGTGAAATTTGATATTTTATGTACAGTATATAATATATACTTGGTGAAATTTGATATTTTATATACAGTATTTAATATATATTTGGTGTACTTTCATATTTTATGTACAGTATAAAATATATACTTGATGTACTTTCATATTTTATGTACAGCAAATAATACATATTTGTTGTATTTTGATATTTTATATACAGTATATAATGTATATTTGGCGAAATTTGATATTAATTGTACAGTATATAATATATATTTGGTGAAATTTGATATTTTATGTACAGTATATAAAATATATTTGGTGAAATTTGATATTTTATGTACAGTATATAATATATATTTGGTGTACTTTCATATTTTATGTACAGTATAAAATATATACTTGATGAACTTTCAAGTTTTATGTGCAGTATATAATAAATATTTGGGCTTCCTTCATATTTTATGTACAGTATATAATATATATTTTGTGAAATTTGATATTTCATCTACTGTATATAAGATATCGTTGGTGAAATTTGATATTTTATGTACAGTATATGATATATAATTGGTGTACTTTCATATTTTACTTGCAGTATATAATACCTATTTGGTGTACTTTGATATTTTATGTACAGTGCATAATATATAGGTGTAGTTTCATATTTTATGTACAGTATATGGTATATAATTCCTGAAATTTGATATTATATGTACAGTATATGATATGTATTTGGTGTAATTTGATATTATATGTACAATATATAGTATGTATTTGGTGAAATTTTATATTTTATGTACAGTATATAATATATATTTGGTGTACTTTCATATTTTATGTACAGTATATAGTATATATTAGGTGAAATTTGATTTTTTATGTACATTATATAACAGATATTTGGTGAAATGTGATATTATATGTACAGTATATTATGTTTTTGGTGAAATTTGATATTTTATGTACAGTATATAAGATATATTTGGTGAAATTTTATATTTTATAAACAGTATATATTGTATATTTTGTGTACTTTCATATTTTATGTACAGTGTATAGAATATATTTGGTGACATTTGATATTTTATGTACAGTATGTAATATAAATTTGTTGAAATTTGATATTTTATGTACAGTATGTAATATATATTTGGTGTACTTTCATATTTTAAGTACAGTATAAAATATATACTTGATGTAGTTTCATATTTTATGTACAGAAAATAATATATATTTGTTGAAATTTCTTATTTTATGTACAGTATATAATATATATTTGGTGAAATTTGATATTATAGGTACGGTATATAATATATATTTGGTGAAATTTGATATTTTTTGAACTGTATATAATATATATTTGGTGAAATTTCATACTTTATGTACAGTATAAAACATATATTTGGTGAAATTTGATATTTTATGTACAGTATATAATATATATTTGGTGTACTTTCATATTTTATGTGCAGTATAAAATATATACTTGATGTACTTTCATATTTTATGTAAGAAAATAATACATATTTGTTGAAATTTGATATTTTATGTACAGTATATAATTTATATTTGGTGCAATTTTATGTTTTATGTACTCTATATCATATATATTTGGTGTACTTACCAGTTTTATGTACAGTACATAATATATATTTGGTGAAATTTGATATTTTATGTACAGTATATTATATATATTTGGTGAAATTTGATATTTTATATACAGTAAGTAATATATATTTGGTGTACTTTCATATTTTATGTACAGTATAAAATACATACTTGATGTAGTTTCATATTTTATGTACACTAAATAATACATATTTTTTGAAATTTAATATTTTATGTACAGTATATAGTATATATTTGGTGACATTTGATATTTTATGTACAGTATGTAATATAAATTTGTTGAAATTTGATATTTTATGTACAGTATGTAATATATCTTTGGTGTACTTTCATATTTTATGTAGAGTATAAAATATATACTTGATGTACTTTCAAGTTTTATGGACAGAATACAATATATATTTGGTGTACTTTCATATTTTATATACAGTATATAATATATATTTTGTGAATTTGGATATTTCATGTACTGTATGTTAGACATAATTGGTGAAATTTGATATTTTCTGTACAGTAGACGATATATAACTTGTGTACTTTCATCTTTTACTTGCAGTATATAATACATATTTGGTGTACTTTGATATTTTATGTACAGTATATAATATATATTTGGTGAAATTTGATATTTTACATACGGTATATAATATATATTTGGTGAAATTTGAGATTTTATGTACAGTATATGATATATATTTGGTGTACTTTCATATTTTACTTACAGTATATAATATATCTTTGGTGTACTTTGATATTTTATGTACAGCATATAATATATATTGGTGTATTTTCATATTTTATGTAGAGTATATAGTATATAATTGCTGAAATTTGATATTTTATGTACAGTATATAATATGTATTTTGTGTAATTTGATATTATATGTACAGTATATAATATATATTTGGTGAAATTTGATATTTTACACACAGTATATAATATATATTTGGTGAAATTTGAGATTTTATGTACGGTATATGATATATATTTGGTGTAATTTCATATTTTACTTACAGTATATAATATATATTTGGTGTACTTTGCTATTTTATGTACAGTATATAATATATATTGGTGTAGTTTCATATTTTATGTAGAGTATATAATACATATTTGGTGAAATTTGGTATTTTATATACAGTATGTAATATATATTTGGTGTACTTTCATATTATATGTACAGTATAAAATATATAATTCTACTTTCATATTTTATGTACAGTAATTAATACATATTTGTTGAAATTTGATATTTTATATACAGTATATAATATATATTTGGTGAAATTTCATATTATATTTACAGTATATAATATATATTTGGTGAAATTTCTTATTTTATGTACAGTATATAATATATATTTGGTGAAATTTGAGATTTTATGTACAGTATGTGATATATATTTGCTGTACTTTCATATTTTACTTACAGTATATAATATATACTTGGTGTACTTTGATATTTTATGTACAGTATATAATATATATTGGTGTAGTTTCATATTTTATGTAGAGTATATAGTATATAATTGCTGAAATTTGATATTTTATATACAGTATATAATATGTATTTTGTGTAATCTGATATTATATGTAAAGTATATAATATATATTTGGTGAAATTTTATATTTTATATACAGTATATAACATATATTTGGTGTAATTTCATATTTTATGTACGGTTTATAGTATATATTTCGTGACATTTGATATTTTATGTACAGTATATAATATATATTTGTTGAAATTTGATATTTTATGTACAGTATATAATTTATATTTGCTGAAATTTTATATTTTATGTACAGTGTATAATATATATTTGGTGTACTTTCATATTTTATGTACAGTATATAGTATATATTTGGTGACATTTCATATTTTATGAACAATAGGTAAGATATGTTTGATGAAATTTGATATTTTATGTACAGTATATAATATATATTGGGTGAAGTTTGATATTATAGGTACAGTATATAATATATATTTGGTGAAATTTGATATTTTATGTACAGTATATAATATATATTTGGTGAAATTTGATATTTTATGTACGGTACATAATATATATTTGGTGTACTTTCATATTTTATGTACAGTATATAGTATATATCTGGTGAAATTTGATATTTTTTGCACAGTATATAGCAGACATTTGGTGAAATTTGATATTATATGTACAGTATATAATATACTTTGGGTTAAATTTGATATTTTGTGTACAGTATATAATATATATTTGGTGTACTTTCATATTTTATGTGCAGTATAAAATATATACTTGATGTACTTTCATATTTTATGTAAGAAAATAATACATATTTGTTGAAATTTGATATTTTATGTACAGTATATAATTTATATTTGGTGCAATTTTCTGTTTTATGTACTCTATATCATATATATTTGGTGTACTTACCAGTTTTATGTACAGTATATAATATATATTTGGTGAAATTTGATATTATAGGTACAGTATATAATATATATTTGGTGAAATTTGATATTTTACTTACAGTATAAAATATATATTTGCTGTATTTTCATATTTTATATACAGTATATAATATATATTTGGTGACATTTGATATTTTATGAACAATATGTAAGATATGTTTGTTGAAATTTGAAATTTTGTGTACAGTATATAATATATATTTGGTGAAATTTGATGTTATAAGTACAGTATATAATATATATTTGGTGAAATTTGATATTTAATGTACAGTATATAATATATATTTGGTGAAATTTGATATTTTATGTACAGTATATAAGATATATTTGGTGAAATTTGATATTTTATATACTATATATATATTTGGTGTACTTTCCTATTTTATGTACATATATAGTATATATTTGGTGAAATTCGATATTTTTTGCACAGTACATAGTAGATATTTGGTGAAATTTGATATTATATGTACAGTATATAGTATACTTTGGGTTAAATTTGATATTTTGTGTACAGTATATAATATGTATTTGGTGAAATTTGATATTTTATGTACAGTATATAATATATATTTCGTGAAATTTGATATTTTATATACAGTATGTAATATATATTTGGTGTACTTTCATATTTTATGTACAGTATAAAATATATACCTGATGTACTTTCAAGTTTTATGTGCAGTGTATAATAAATATTTGGGGTGCTTACTTATTTTATGTACAGTATATAATACATATTTTGTGAAATTTGATATTTCATCTACTGTATATAAGATATAGTTGGTGAAATTTGATATTTTATCTACAGTATATGATATATAATTGGTGTACTTTCATATTTTACTTGCAGTTTATAACACATATTTGGGGTACTTTCATATTTTATGTACAGTATATAGTATATATTTGTTGACATTTGATATTTTATGTACGGTATATAATATATATTTGTTGAAATTTGATATTTTATGTAAAGTATATAATATATATTTGGTGAAATTTTATATTTTATGTACACTAGATACTATATATTTGGTGTACTTTCATATTTTATGTACAGTACATAGTATATATTTGGTGACATTTGATATTTTATGTACAATATATAAGATATGTTTGTTGAAATTTGATATTTTATGTACAGTATATAATATATATTTGGTGAAATTTGATATTTTATGTACAGTATATAATATATATTTGGTGAAATTTGATAATTTAGGTACAGTATAAAAGATATATTTGGTGAAATTTGATATTTTATGTACAGTATATAATATATATTTGGTGAAATTTGATATTTCACCCACAGTATATAATATATATTTGATGAAATTTGAGATTTTATGTACGGTATATGATATATATTTGGTGTACTTTCATATTTTACTTATAGTATATAATATATATTTGGTGTACTTTGATATTTTATGCACAGTATATAATATATATTGGTGTAGTTTCATACTTTATGTAGAGTATATAGTATATAATTGCTGAAATTTGATATTTTATATACAGTATATAATATGTATTTTGTGTAATCTGATATTATATGTAAAGTATATAATATATATTTGGTGAAATTTTATATTTTATATAAAGTATATAACATATATTTGGTGTAATTTCATATTTTATGTACAGTATATAGTATATATTTGGTGACATTTGATATTTTATGTACAGTATATAATATATATTTGCTGAAATTTGATATTTTATTTACAGTAAATAATATATATTTGGTGAAATTTTATATTTTATGTACAGTGTATAATATATATTTGGTGTACTTTCATATTTTATGTACAGTATATAGTATATAGTTGGTGACATTAGATATTTTATGTACAGTAGATAATATATATTTGTTGAAATTTGACATTTTATATACAGTATATAATATATATTTGGTGAAATTTTATATTTTACTTACAGTATATAATATATATTTGGTGTATTTTCATATTTTATGTACAGTATATAATATATATATGGTGACATTTGATATTTTATCAACAATATGTAAGATATGTTTGTTGAAATTTGATATTTTATGTACAGTATATAATATATATTTGGTGAAATTTGATATTATAGGTACAGTATATAATATATATTTGGTGAAATTTGATATTTTATGTACGGTATATAATATATATTTGTTGAAATTTGATATTTTATGTACAGTATATAATATATATTTGGTGAAATTTGACATTTTATGTACAGTATATATATATTTGGTGTACTTTCATATTTTATGTACAGTATATTGTATATATTTGGTGAAATTTGATATTTTTTGCACAGTATATAGCAGATATTTGGTGAAATTTGATATTATATGTACAGTATATAATATACTTTGGGTTAAATTTGATATTTTGTCTACATTATATAATATATATTTGGTGAAATTTGATATTTTATGTACAGTATATAATATATACTTGGTGAAATTTGAAATTTTATATACAGTATTTAATATATATTTGGTGTACTTTCATATTTTATGTACAGTATAAAATATATACTTGATGTACTTTCATATTTTATGTACAGAAAATAATACATATTTGTTGTATTTTGATATTTTATATACAGTATATAATGAATATTTGGCGAAATTTGATATTAATTGTACAGTATATAATATATATTTGGTGAAATTTGATATTTTATGTACAGTATATAAAATATATTTGGTGAAATTTGATATTTTATGTACAGTATATAATATATATTTGGTGTACTTTCATATTTTATGTACAGTATAAAATATATACTTGATGTACTTTCAAGTTTTATGTGCAGTATATAATAAATATTTGGGGTTCCTTCATATTTTATGTACAGTATATAATATATATTTTGTGAAATTTGATATTTCATCTTCTGTATATAAGATATCGTTGGTGAAATTTGATATTTTATGTACAGTATATGATATATAATTGGTGTACTTTCATATTTTACTTGCAGTATATAATACCTATTTGGTGTACTTTGATATTTTATGTACAGTGCATAATATATAGGTGTAGTTTCATATTTTATGTACAGTATATGGTATATAATTCCTGAAATTTGATATTATATGTACAGTATATGATATGTATTTGGTGTAATTTGATATTATATGTACAATATATAGTATGTATTTGGTGAAATTTTATATTTTATGTACAGTATATAATATATATTTGGTGTACTTTCATATTTTATGTACAGTATATAGTATATATTAGGTGAAATTTGATTTTTTATGTACATTATATAACAGATATTTGGTGAAATGTGATATTATATGTACAGTATATTATGTTTTTGGTGAAATTTGATATTTTATGTACAGTATATAAGATATATTTGGTGAAATTTTATATTTTATAAACAGTATATATTGTATATTTTGTGTACTTTCATATTTTATGTACAGTGTATAGAATATATTTGGTGACATTTGATATTTTATGTACAGTATGTAATATAAATTTGTTGAAATTTGATATTTTATGTACAGTATGTAATATATATTTGGTGTACTTTCATATTTTAAGTACAGTATAAAATATATACTTGATGTAGTTTCATATTTTATGTACAGAAAATAATATATATTTGTTGAAATTTCTTATTTTATGTACAGTATATAATATATATTTGGTGAAATTTGATATTATAGGTACGGTATATAATATATATTTGGTGAAATTTGATATTTTTTGAACTGTATATAATATATATTTGGTGAAATTTCATACTTTATGTACAGTATAAAACATATATTTGGTGAAATTTGATATTTTATGTACAGTATATAATATATATTTGGTGTACTTTCATATTTTATGTGCAGTATAAAATATATACTTGATGTACTTTCATATTTTATGTAAGAAAATAATACATATTTGTTGAAATTTGATATTTTATGTACAGTATATAATTTATATTTGGTGCAATTTTATGTTTTATGTACTCTATATCATATATATTTGGTGTACTTACCAGTTTTATGTACAGTACATAATATATATTTGGTGAAATTTGATATTTTATGTACAGTATATTATATATATTTGGTGAAATTTGATATTTTATATACAGTAAGTAATATATATTTGGTGTACTTTCATATTTTATGTACAGTATAAAATACATACTTGATGTAGTTTCATATTTTATGTACACTAAATAATACATATTTTTTGAAATTTAATATTTTATGTACAGTATATAGTATATATTTGGTGACATTTGATATTTTATGTACAGTATGTAATATAAATTTGTTGAAATTTGATATTTTATGTACAGTATGTAATATATCTTTGGTGTACTTTCATATTTTATGTAGAGTATAAAATATATACTTGATGTACTTTCAAGTTTTATGGACAGAATACAATATATATTTGGTGTACTTTCATATTTTATATACAGTATATAATATATATTTTGCGAATTTGGATATTTCATGTACTGTATGTTAGACATAATTGGTGAAATTTGATATTTTCTGTACAGTAGATGATATATAACTTGTGTACTTTCATCTTTTACTTGCAGTATATAATACATATTTGGTGTACTTTGATATTTTATGTACAGTATATAATATATATTTGGTGAAATTTGATATTTTACATACGGTATATAATATATATTTGGTGAAATTTGAGATTTTATGTACAGTATATGATATATATTTGGTGTACTTTCATATTTTACTTACAGTATATAATATATCTTTGGTGTACTTTGATATTTTATGTACAGCATATAATATATATTGGTGTATTTTCATATTTTATGTAGAGTATATAGTATATAATTGCTGAAATTTGATATTTTATGTACAGTATATAATATGTATTTTGTGTAATTTGATATTATATGTACAGTATATAATATATATTTGGTGAAATTTGATATTTTACACACAGTATATAATATATATTTGGTGAAATTTGAGATTTTATGTACGGTATATGATATATATTTGGTGTAATTTCATATTTTACTTACAGTATATAATATATATTTGGTGTAATTTGCTATTTTATGTACAGTATATAATATATATTGGTGTAGTTTCATATTTTATGTAGAGTATATAATACATATTTGGTGAAATTTGGTATTTTATATACAGTATGTAATATATATTTGGTGTACTTTCATATTATATGTACAGTATAAAATATATAATTCTACTTTCATATTTTATGTACAGTAATTAATACATATTTGTTGAAATTTGATATTTTATATACAGTATATAATATATATTTGGTGAAATTTCATATTATATTTACAGTATATAATATATATTTGGTGAAATTTCTTATTTTATGTACAGTATATAATATATATTTGGTGAAATTTGAGATTTTATGTACAGTATGTGATATATATTTGCTGTACTTTCATATTTTACTTACAGTATATAATATATACTTGGTGTACTTTGATATTTTATGTACAGTATATAATATATATTGGTGTAGTTTCATATTTTATGTAGAGTATATAGTATATAATTGCTGAAATTTGATATTTTATATACAGTATATAATATGTATTTTGTGTAATCTGATATTATATGTAAAGTATATAATATATATTTGGTGAAATTTTATATTTTATATACAGTATATAACATATATTTGGTGTAATTTCATATTTTATGTACGGTTTATAGTATATATTTCGTGACATTTGATATTTTATGTACAGTAAATAATATATATTTGTTGAAATTTGATATTTTATGTACAGTATATAATTTATATTTGCTGAAATTTTATATTTTATGTACAGTGTATAATATATATTTGGTGTACTTTCATATTTTATGTACAGTATATAGTATATATTTGGTGACATTTCATATTTTATGAACAATAGGTAAGATATGTTTGATGAAATTTGATATTTTATGTACAGTATATAATATATATTGGGTGAAGTTTGATATTATAGGTACAGTATATAATATATATTTGGTGAAATTTGATATTTTATGTACAGTATATAATATATATTTGGTGAAATTTGATATTTTATGTACGGTACATAATATATATTTGGTGTACTTTCATATTTTATGTACAGTATATAGTATATATCTGGTGAAATTTGATATTTTTTGCACAGTATATAGCAGACATTTGGTGAAATTTGATATTATATGTACAGTATATAATATACTTTGGGTTAAATTTGATATTTTGTGTACAGTATATAATATATATTTGGTGTACTTTCATATTTTATGTGCAGTATAAAATATATACTTGATGTACTTTCATATTTTATGTAAGAAAATAATACATATTTGTTGAAATTTGATATTTTATGTACAGTATATAATTTATATTTGGTGCAATTTTATATTTTATGTACTCTATATCATATATATTTGGTGTACTTACCAGTTTTATGTACAGTATATAATATATATTTGGTGAAATTTGATATTATAGGTACAGTATATAATATATATTTGGTGAAATTTGATATTTTACTTACAGTATATAATATATATTTGCTGTATTTTCATATTTTATGTACAGTATATAATATATATTTGGTGACATTTGATATTTTATGAACAATATGTAAGATATGTTTGTTGAAATTTGAAATTTTGTGTACAGTATATAATATATATTTGGTGAAATTTGATGTTATAAGTACAGTATATAATATATATTTGGTGAAATTTGATATTTAATGTACAGTATATAATATATATTTGGTGAAATTTGATATTTTATGTACAGTATATAAGATATATTTGGTGAAATTTGATATTTTATATACTATATATATATTTGGTGTACTTTCCTATTTTATGTACATATATAGTATATATTTGTTGAAATTCGATATTTTTTGCACAGTACATAGTAGATATTTGGTGAAATTTGATATTATATGTACAGTATATAGTATACTTTGGGATAAATTTGATATTTTGTGTACAGTATATAATATGTATTTGGTGAAATTTGATATTTTATGTACAGTATATAATATATATTTCGTGAAATTTGATATTTTATATACAGTATGTAATATATATTTGGTGTACTTTCATATTTTATGTACAGTATAAAATATATACCTGATGTACTTTCAAGTTTTATGTGCAGTATATAATAAATATTTGGGGTGCTTACTTATTTTATGTACAGTATATAATACATATTTTGTGAAATTTGATATTTCATCTACTGTATATAAGATATAGTTGGTGAAATTTGATATTTTATCTACAGTATATGATATACAATTGGTGTACTTTCATATTTTACTTGCAGTTTATAACACATATTTGGTGTACTTTCATATTTTATGTACAGTATATAGTATATATTTGTTGACATTTGATATTTTATGTACGGTATATAATATATATTTGTTGAAATTTGATATTTTATGTAAAGTATATAATATATATTTGGTGAAATTTTATATTTTATGTACACTAGATACTATATATTTGGTGTACTTTCATATTTTATGTACAGTACATAGTATATATTTGGTGACATTTGATATTTTATGTACAATATATAAGATATGTTTGTTGAAATTTGATATTTTATGTACAGTATATAATATATATTTGGTGAAATTTGATATTTTATGTACAGTATATAATATATATTTGGTGAAATTTGATAATTTAGGTACAGTATAAAAGATATATTTGGTGAAATTTGATATTTTATGTACAGTATATAATATATATTTGGTGAAATTTGATATTTCACCCACAGTATATAATATATATTTGATGAAATTTGAGATTTTATGTACGGTATATGATATATATTTGGTGTACTTTCATATTTTACTTATAGTATATAATATATATTTGGTGTACTTTGATATTTTATGCACAGTATATAATATATATTGGTGTAGTTTCATACTTTATGTAGAGTATATAGTATATAATTGCTGAAATTTGATATTTTATATACAGTATATAATATGTATTTTGTGTAATCTGATATTATATGTAAAGTATATAATATATATTTGGTGAAATTTTATATTTTATATAAAGTATATAACATATATTTGGTGTAATTTCATATTTTATGTACAGTATATAGTATATATTTGGTGACATTTGATATTTTATGTACAGTATATAATATATATTTGCTGAAATTTGATATTTTATTTACAGTAAATAATATATATTTGGTGAAATTTTATATTTTATGTACAGTGTATAATATATATTTGGTGTACTTTCATATTTTATGTACAGTATATAGTATATAGTTGGTGACATTAGATATTTTATGTACAGTAGATAATATATATTTGTTGAAATTTGACATTTTATATACAGTATATAATATATATTTGGTGAAATTTTATATTTTACTTACAGTATATAATATATATTTGGTGTATTTTCATATTTTATGTACAGTATATAATATATATATGGTGACATTTGATATTTTATCAACAATATGTAAGATATGTTTGTTGAAATTTGATATTTTATGTACAGTATATAATATATATTTGGTGAAATTTGATATTATAGGTACAGTATATAATATGTATTTGGTGAAATTTGATATTTTATGTACGGTATATAATATATATTTGGTGAAATTTGATATTTTATGTACAGTATATAATATATATTTGGTGAAATTTGACATTTTATGTACAGTATATATATATTTGGTGTACTTTCATATTTTATGTACAGTATATAGTATATATTTGGTGAAATTTGATATTTTTTGCACAGTATATAGCAGATATTTGGTGAAATTTGATATTATATGTACAGTATATAATATACTTTGGGTTAAATTTGATATTTTGTCTACATTATATAATATATATTTGGTGAAATTTGATATTTTATGTACAGTATATAATATATACTTGGTGAAATTTGATATTTTATATACAGTATTTAATATATATTTGGTGTACTTTCATATTTTATGTACAGTATAAAATATATACTTGATGTACTTTCATATTTTATGTACAGCAAATAATACATATTTGTTGTATTTTGATATTTTATATACAGTATATAATGTATATTTGGCGAAATTTGATATTAATTGTACAGTATATAATATATATTTGGTGAAATTTGATATTTTATGTATAGTATATAAAATATATTTGGTGAAATTTGATATTTTATGTACAGTATATAATATATATTTGGTGTACTTTCATATTTTATGTACAGTATAAAATATATACTTGATGTACTTTCAAGTTTTATGTGCAGTATATAATAAATATTTGGGGTTCCTTCATATTTTATGTACAGTATATAATATATATTTTGTGAAATTTGATATTTCATCTTCTGTATATAAGATATCGTTGGTGAAATTTGATATTTTATGTACAGTATATGATATATAATTGGTGTACTTTCATATTTTACTTGCAGTATATAATACCTATTTGGTGTACTTTGATATTTTATGTACAGTGCATAATATATAGGTGTAGTTTCATATTTTATGTACAGTATATGGTATATAATTCCTGAAATTTGATATTATATGTACAGTATATGATATGTATTTGGTGTAATTTGATATTATATGTACAATATATAGTATGTATTTGGTGAAATTTTATATTTTATGTACAGTATATAATATATATTTGGTGTACTTTCATATTTTATGTACAGTATATAGTATATATTAGGTGAAATTTGATTTTTTATGTACATTATATAACAGATATTTGGTGAAATGTGATATTATATGTACAGTATATTATGTTTTTGGTGAAATTTGATATTTTATGTACAGTATATAAGATATATTTGGTGAAATTTTATATTTTATAAACAGTATATATTGTATATTTTGTGTACTTTCATATTTTATGTACAGTGTAGAGAATATATTTGGTGACATTTGATATTTTATGTACAGTATATAATATATATTTGGTGAAATTTGATATTATAGGTACAGTATATAATATATATTTGGTGAAATTTGATATTTTATGTACGGTATATAATATATATTTGTTGAAATTTGATATTTTATGTACAGTATATAATATATATTTGGTGAAATTTGACATTTTATGTACAGTATATATATATTTGGTGTACTTTCATATTTTATGTACAGTATATAGTATATATTTGGTGAAATTTGATATTTTTTGCACAGTATATAGCAGATATTTGGTGAAATTTGATATTATATGTACAGTATATAATATACTTTGGGTTAAATTTGATATTTTGTCTACATTATATAATATATATTTGGTGAAATTTGATATTTTATGTACAGTATATAATATATACTTGGTGAAATTTGATATTTTATATACAGTATTTAATATATATTTGGTGTACTTTCATATTTTATGTACAGTATAAAATATATACTTGATGTACTTTCATATTTTATGTACAGAAAATAATACATATTTGTTGTATTTTGATATTTTATATACAGTATATAATGAATATTTGGCGAAATTTGATATTAATTGTACAGTATATAATATATATTTGGTGAAATTTGATATTTTATGTACAGTATATAAAATATATTTGGTGAAATTTGATATTTTATGTACAGTATATAATATATATTTGGTGTACTTTCATATTTTATGTACAGTATAAAATATATACTTGATGTACTTTCAAGTTTTATGTGCAGTATATAATAAATATTTGGGGTTCCTTCATATTTTATGTACAGTATATAATATATATTTTGTGAAATTTGATATTTCATCTTCTGTATATAAGATATCGTTGGTGAAATTTGATATTTTATGTACAGTATATGATATATAATTGGTGTACTTTCATATTTTACTTGCAGTATATAATACCTATTTGGTGTACTTTGATATTTTATGTACAGTGCATAATATATAGGTGTAGTTTCATATTTTATGTACAGTATATGGTATATAATTCCTGAAATTTGATATTATATGTACAGTATATGATATGTATTTGGTGTAATTTGATATTATATGTACAATATATAGTATGTATTTGGTGAAATTTTATATTTTATGTACAGTATATAATATATATTTGGTGTACTTTCATATTTTATGTACAGTATATAGTATATATTAGGTGAAATTTGATTTTTTATGTACATTATATAACAGATATTTGGTGAAATGTGATATTATATGTACAGTATATTATGTTTTTGGTGAAATTTGATATTTTATGTACAGTATATAAGATATATTTGGTGAAATTTTATATTTTATAAACAGTATATATTGTATATTTTGTGTACTTTCATATTTTATGTACAGTGTAGAGAATATATTTGGTGACATTTGATATTTTATGTACAGTATATAATATATATTTGGTGAAATTTGATATTATAGGTACAGTATATAATATATATTTGTTGAAATTTGATAATTTAGGTACAGTATAAAAGATATATTTGGTGAAATTTGATATTTTATGTACAGTATATAATATATATTTGGTGAAATTTGATATTTCACCCACAGTATATAATATATATTTGATGAAATTTGAGATTTTATGTACGGTATATGATATATATTTGGTGTACTTTCATATTTTACTTATAGTATATAATATATATTTGGTGTACTTTGATATATTATGCACAGTATATAATATATATTGGTGTAGTTTCATACTTTATGTAGAGTATATAGTATATAATTGCTGAAATTTGATATTTTATATACAGTATATAATATGTATTTTGTGTAATCTGATATTATATGTAAAGTATATAATATATATTTGGTGAAATTTTATATTTTATATAAAGTATATAACATATATTTGGTGTAATTTCATATTTTATGTACAGTATATAGTATATATTTGGTGACATTTGATATTTTATGTACAGTATATAATATATATTTGCTGAAATTTGATATTTTATTTACAGTAAATAATATATATTTGGTGAAATTTTATATTTTATGTACAGTGTATAATATATATTTGGTGTACTTTCATATTTTATGTACAGTATATAGTATATAGTTGGTGACATTAGATATTTTATGTACAGTAGATAATATATATTTGTTGAAATTTGACATTTTATATACAGTATATAATATATATTTGGTGAAATTTTATATTTTACTTACAGTATATAATATATATTTGGTGTATTTTCATATTTTATGTACAGTATATAATATATATATGGTGACATTTGATATTTTATCAACAATATGTAAGATATGTTTGTTGAAATTTGATATTTTATGTACAGTATATAATATATATTTGGTGAAATTTGATATTATAGGTACAGTATATAATATGTATTTGGTGAAATTTGATATTTTATGTACGGTATATAATATATATTTGGTGAAATTTGATATTTTATGTACAGTATATAATATATATTTGGTGAAATTTGACATTTTATGTACAGTATATATATATTTGGTGTACTTTCATATTTTATGTACAGTATATAGTATATATTTGGTGAAATTTGATATTTTTTGCACAGTATATAGCAGATATTTGGTGAAATTTGATATTATATGTACAGTATATAATATACTTTGGGTTAAATTTGATATTTTGTCTACATTATATAATATATATTTGGTGAAATTTGATATTTTATGTACAGTATATAATATATACTTGGTGAAATTTGATATTTTATATACAGTATTTAATATATATTTGGTGTACTTTCATATTTTATGTACAGTATAAAATATATACTTGTACTTTCATATTTTATGTACAGCAAATAATACATATTTGTTGTATTTTGATATTTTATATACAGTATATAATGTATATTTGGCGAAATTTGATATTAATTGTACAGTATATAATATATATTTGGTGAAATTTGATATTTTATGTACAGTATATAAAATATATTTGGTGAAATTTGATATTTTATGTACAGTATATAATATATATTTGGTGTACTTTCATATTTTATGTACAGTATAAAATATATACTTGATGTACTTTCAAGTTTTATGTGCAGTATATAATAAATATTTGGGGTTCCTTCATATTTTATGTACAGTATATAATATATATTTTGTGAAATTTGATATTTCATCTTCTGTATATAAGATATCGTTGGTGAAATTTGATATTTTATGTACAGTATATGATATATAATTGGTGTACTTTCATATTTTACTTGCAGTATATAATACCTATTTGGTGTACTTTGATATTTTATGTACAGTGCATAATATATAGGTGTAGTTTCATATTTTATGTACAGTATATGGTATATAATTCCTGAAATTTGATATTATATGTACAGTATATGATATGTATTTGGTGTAATTTGATATTATATGTACAATATATAGTATGTATTTGGTGAAATTTTATATTTTATGTACAGTATATAATATATATTTGGTGTACTTTCATATTTTATGTACAGTATATAGTATATATTAGGTGAAATTTGATTTTTTATGTACATTATATAACAGATATTTGGTGAAATGTGATATTATATGTACAGTATATTATGTTTTTGGTGAAATTTGATATTTTATGTACAGTATATAAGATATATTTGGTGAAATTTTATATTTTATAAACAGTATATATTGTATATTTTGTGTACTTTCATATTTTATGTACAGTGTAGAGAATATATTTGGTGACATTTGATATTTTATGTACAGTATATAATATATATTTGGTGAAATTTGATATTATAGGTACAGTATATAATATATATTTGGTGAAATTTGATATTTTATGTACGGTATATAATATATATTTGTTGAAATTTGATATTTTATGTACAGTATATAATATATATTTGGTGAAATTTGACATTTTATGTACAGTATATATATATTTGGTGTACTTTCATATTTTATGTACAGTATATAGTATATATTTGGTGAAATTTGATATTTTTTGCACAGTATATAGCAGATATTTGGTGAAATTTGATATTATATGTACAGTATATAATATACTTTGGGTTAAATTTGATATTTTGTCTACATTATATAATATATATTTGGTGAAATTTGATATTTTATGTACAGTATATAATATATACTTGGTGAAATTTGATATTTTATATACAGTATTTAATATATATTTGGTGTACTTTCATATTTTATGTACAGTATAAAATATATACTTGATGTACTTTCATATTTTATGTACAGAAAATAATACATATTTGTTGTATTTTGATATTTTATATACAGTATATAATGAATATTTGGCGAAATTTGATATTAATTGTACAGTATATAATATATATTTGGTGAAATTTGATATTTTATGTACAGTATATAAAATATATTTGGTGAAATTTGATATTTTATGTACAGTATATAATATATATTTGGTGTACTTTCATATTTTATGTACAGTATAAAATATATACTTGATGTACTTTCAAGTTTTATGTGCAGTATATAATAAATATTTGGGGTTCCTTCATATTTTATGTACAGTATATAATATATATTTTGTGAAATTTGATATTTCATCTTCTGTATATAAGATATCGTTGGTGAAATTTGATATTTTATGTACAGTATATGATATATAATTGGTGTACTTTCATATTTTACTTGCAGTATATAATACCTATTTGGTGTACTTTGATATTTTATGTACAGTGCATAATATATAGGTGTAGTTTCATATTTTATGTACAGTATATGGTATATAATTCCTGAAATTTGATATTATATGTACAGTATATGATATGTATTTGGTGTAATTTGATATTATATGTACAATATATAGTATGTATTTGGTGAAATTTTATATTTTATGTACAGTATATAATATATATTTGGTGTACTTTCATATTTTATGTACAGTATATAGTATATATTAGGTGAAATTTGATTTTTTATGTACATTATATAACAGATATTTGGTGAAATGTGATATTATATGTACAGTATATTATGTTTTTGGTGAAATTTGATATTTTATGTACAGTATATAAGATATATTTGGTGAAATTTTATATTTTATAAACAGTATATATTGTATATTTTGTGTACTTTCATATTTTATGTACAGTGTAGAGAATATATTTGGTGACATTTGATATTTTATGTACAGTATATAATATATATTTGGTGAAATTTGATATTATAGGTACAGTATATAATATATATTTGGTGAAATTTGATATTTTATGTACGGTATATAATATATATTTGTTGAAATTTGATATTTTATGTACAGTATATAATATATATTTGGTGAAATTTGACATTTTATGTACAGTATATATATATTTGGTGTACTTTCATATTTTATGTACAGTATATAGTATATATTTGGTGAAATTTGATATTTTTTGCACAGTATATAGCAGATATTTGGTGAAATTTGATATTATATGTACAGTATATAATATACTTTGGGTTAAATTTGATATTTTGTCTACATTATATAATATATATTTGGTGAAATTTGATATTTTATGTACAGTATATAATATATACTTGGTGAAATTTGATATTTTATATACAGTATTTAATATATATTTGGTGTACTTTCATATTTTATGTACAGTATAAAATATATACTTGATGTACTTTCATATTTTATGTACAGAAAATAATACATATTTGTTGTATTTTGATATTTTATATACAGTATATAATGAATATTTGGCGAAATTTGATATTAATTGTACAGTATATAATATATATTTGGTGAAATTTGATATTTTATGTACAGTATATAAAATATATTTGGTGAAATTTGATATTTTATGTACAGTATATAATATATATTTGGTGTACTTTCATATTTTATGTACAGTATAAAATATATACTTGATGTACTTTCAAGTTTTATGTGCAGTATATAATAAATATTTGGGGTTCCTTCATATTTTATGTACAGTATATAATATATATTTTGTGAAATTTGATATTTCATCTTCTGTATATAAGATATCGTTGGTGAAATTTGATATTTTATGTACAGTATATGATATATAATTGGTGTACTTTCATATTTTACTTGCAGTATATAATACCTATTTGGTGTACTTTGATATTTTATGTACAGTGCATAATATATAGGTGTAGTTTCATATTTTATGTACAGTATATGGTATATAATTCCTGAAATTTGATATTATATGTACAGTATATGATATGTATTTGGTGTAATTTGATATTATATGTACAATATATAGTATGTATTTGGTGAAATTTTATATTTTATGTACAGTATATAATATATATTTGGTGTACTTTCATATTTTATGTACAGTATATAGTATATATTAGGTGAAATTTGATTTTTTATGTACATTATATAACAGATATTTGGTGAAATGTGATATTATATGTACAGTATATTATGTTTTTGGTGAAATTTGATATTTTATGTACAGTATATAAGATATATTTGGTGAAATTTTATATTTTATAAACAGTATATATTGTATATTTTGTGTACTTTCATATTTTATGTACAGTGTAGAGAATATATTTGGTGACATTTGATATTTTATGTACAGTATGTAATATAAATTTGTTGAAATTTGATATTTTATGTACAGTATGTAATATATATTTGGTGTACTTTCATATTTTAAGTACAGTATAAAATATATACTTGATGTAGTTTCATATTTTATGTACAGAAAATAATATATATTTGTTGAAATTTCTTATTTTATGTACAGTATATAATATATATTTGGTGAAATTTGATATTATAGGTACAGTATATAATATATATTTGGTGAAATTTGATATTTTTTGAACTGTATATAATATATATTTGGTGAAATTTCATACTTTATGTACAGTATAAAACATATATTTGGTGAAATTTGATATTTTATGTACAGTATATAATATATATTTGGTGTACTTTCATATTTTATGTGCAGTATAAAATATATACTTGATGTACTTTCATATTTTATGTAAGAAAATAATACATATTTGTTGAAATTTGATATTTTATGTACAGTATATAATTTATATTTGGTGCAATTTTCTGTTTTATGTACTCTATATCATATATATTTGGTGTACTTACCAGTTTTATGTACAGTATATAATATATATTTGGTGAAATTTGATATTATAGGTACAGTATATAATATATATTTGGTGAAATTTGATATTTTACTTACAGTATATAATATATATTTGCTGTATTTTCATATTTTATATACAGTATATAATATATATTTGGTGACATTTGATATTTTATGAACAATATGTAAGATATGTTTGTTGAAATTTGAAATTTTGTGTACAGTATATAATATATATTTGGTGAAATTTGATGTTATAAGTACAGTATATAATATATATTTGGTGAAATTTGATATTTAATGTACAGTATATAATATATATTTGGTGAAATTTGATATTTTATGTACAGTATATAAGATATATTTGGTGAAATTTGATATTTTATATACTATATATATATTTGGTGTACTTTCCTATTTTATGTACATATATAGTATATATTTGGTGAAATTTGATATTTTATGTACAGTATATAGTATATATTTGGTGACATTTGATATTTTATGTACAGTATATAATATATATTTGCTGAAATTTGATATTTTATTTACAGTAAATAATATATATTTGGTGAAATTTTATATTTTATGTACAGTGTATAATATATATTTGGTGTACTTTCATATTTTATGTACAGTATATAGTATATAGTTGGTGACATTAGATATTTTATGTACAGTAGATAATATATATTTGTTGAAATTTGACATTTTATATACAGTATATAATATATATTTGGTGAAATTTTATATTTCACTTACAGTATATAATATATATTTGGTGTATTTTCATATTTTATGTACAGTATATAATATATATATGGTGACATTTGATATTTTATCAACAATATGTAAGATATGTTTGTTGAAATTTGATATTTTATGTACAGTATATAATATATATTTGGTGAAATTTGATATTATAGGTACAGTATATAATATATATTTGGTGAAATTTGATATTTTATGTACAGTATATAATATATATTTGGTGAAATTTGATAATTTAGGTACAGTATAAAAGATATATTTGGTGAAATTTGATATTTTATGTACAGTATGTAATATATATTTGGTGAAATTTGATATTTCACCCACAGTATATAATATATATTTGATGAAATTTGAGATTTTATGTACGGTATATGATATATATTTGGTGTACTTTCATATTTTACTTATAGTATATAATATATATTTGGTGTACTTTGATATTTTATGCACAGTATATAATATATATTGGTGTAGTTTCATACTTTATGTAGAGTATATAGTATATAATTGCTGAAATTTGATATTTTATATACAGTATATAATATGTATTTTGTGTAATCTGATATTATATGTAAAGTATATAATATATATTTGGTGAAATTTTATATTTTATATAAAGTATATAACATATATTTGGTGTAATTTCATATTTTATGTACAGTATATAGTATATATTTGGTGACATTTGATATTTTATGTACAGTATATAATATATATTTGCTGAAATTTGATATTTTATTTACAGTAAATAATATATATTTGGTGAAATTTTATATTTTATGTACAGTGTATAATATATATTTGGTGTACTTTCATATTTTATGTACAGTATATAGTATATAGTTGGTGACATTAGATATTTTATGTACAGTAGATAATATATATTTGTTGAAATTTGACATTTTATATACAGTATATAATATATATTTGGTGAAATTTTATATTTTACTTACAGTATATAATATATATTTGGTGTATTTTCATATTTTATGTACAGTATATAATATATATATGGTGACATTTGATATTTTATCAACAATATGTAAGATATGTTTGTTGAAATTTGATATTTTATGTACAGTATATAATATATATTTGGTGAAATTTGATATTATAGGTACAGTATATAATATGTATTTGGTGAAATTTGATATTTTATGTACGGTATATAATATATATTTGTTGAAATTTGATATTTTATGTACAGTATATAATATATATTTGGTGAAATTTGACATTTTATGTACAGTATATATATATTTGGTGTACTTTCATATTTTATGTACAGTATATAGTATATATTTGGTGAAATTTGATATTTTTTGCACAGTATATAGCAGATATTTGGTGAAATTTGATATTATATGTACAGTATATAATATACTTTGGGTTAAATTTGATATTTTGTCTACATTATATAATATATATTTGGTGAAATTTGATATTTTATGTACAGTATATAATATATACTTGGTGAAATTTGATATTTTATATACAGTATTTAATATATATTTGGTGTACTTTCATATTTTATGTACAGTATAAAATATATACTTGATGTACTTTCATATTTTATGTACAGCAAATAATACATATTTGTTGTATTTTGATATTTTATATACAGTATATAATGTATATTTGGCGAAATTTGATATTAATTGTACAGTATATAATATATATTTGGTGAAATTTGATATTTTATGTACAGTATATAAAATATATTTGGTGAAATTTGATATTTTATGTACAGTATATAATATATATTTGGTGTACTTTCATATTTTATGTACAGTATAAAATATATACTTGATGTACTTTCAAGTTTTATGTGCAGTATATAATAAATATTTGGGGTTCCTTCATATTTTATGTACAGTATATAATATATATTTTGTGAAATTTGATATTTCATCTTCTGTATATAAGATATCGTTGGTGAAATTTGATATTTTATGTACAGTATATGATATATAATTGGTGTACTTTCATATTTTACTTGCAGTATATAATACCTATTTGGTGTACTTTGATATTTTATGTACAGTGCATAATATATAGGTGTAGTTTCATATTTTATGTACAGTATATGGTATATAATTCCTGAAATTTGATATTATATGTACAGTATATGATATGTATTTGGTGTAATTTGATATTATATGTACAATATATAGTATGTATTTGGTGAAATTTTATATTTTATGTACAGTATATAATATATATTTGGTGTACTTTCATATTTTATGTACAGTATATAGTATATATTAGGTGAAATTTGATTTTTTATGTACATTATATAACAGATATTTGGTGAAATGTGATATTATATGTACAGTATATTATATTTTTGGTGAAATTTGATATTTTATGTACAGTATATAAGATATATTTGGTGAAATTTTATATTTTATAAACAGTATATATTGTATATTTTGTGTACTTTCATATTTTATGTACAGTGTAGAGAATATATTTGGTGACATTTGATATTTTATGTACAGTATGTAATATAAATTTGTTGAAATTTGATATTTTATGTACAGTATGTAATATATATTTGGTGTACTTTCATATTTTAAGTACAGTATAAAATATATACTTGATGTAGTTTCATATTTTATGTACAGAAAATAATATATATTTGTTGAAATTTCTTATTTTATGTACAGTATATAATATATATTTGGTGAAATTTGATATTATAGGTACAGTATATAATATATATTTGGTGAAATTTGATATTTTTTGAACTGTATATAATATATATTTGGTGAAATTTCATACTTTATGTACAGTATAAAACATATATTTGGTGAAATTTGATATTTTATGTACAGTATATAATATATATTTGGTGTACTTTCATATTTTATGTGCAGTATAAAATATATACTTGATGTACTTTCATATTTTATGTAAGAAAATAATACATATTTGTTGAAATTTGATATTTTATGTACAGTATATAATTTATATTTGGTGCAATTTTCTGTTTTATGTACTCTATATCATATATATTTGGTGTACTTACCAGTTTTATGTACAGTATATAATATATATTTGGTGAAATTTGATATTATAGGTACAGTATATAATATATATTTGGTGAAATTTGATATTTTACTTACAGTATATAATATATATTTGCTGTATTTTCATATTTTATATACAGTATATAATATATATTTGGTGACATTTGATATTTTATGAACAATATGTAAGATATGTTTGTTGAAATTTGAAATTTTGTGTACAGTATATAATATATATTTGGTGAAATTTGATGTTATAAGTACAGTATATAATATATATTTGGTGAAATTTGATATTTAATGTACAGTATATAATATATATTTGGTGAAATTTGATATTTTATGTACAGTATATAAGATATATTTGGTGAAATTTGATATTTTATATACTATATATATATTTGGTGTACTTTCCTATTTTATGTACATATATAGTATATATTTGGTGAAATTCGATATTTTTTGCACAGTACATAGTAGATATTTGGTGAAATTTGATATTATATGTACAGTATATAGTATACTTTGGGTTAAATTTGATATTTTGTGTACAGTATATAATATGTATTTGGTGAAATTTGATATTTTATGTACAGTATATAATATATATTTCGTGAAATTTGATATTTTATATACAGTATGTAATATATATTTGGTGTACTTTCATATTTTATGTACAGTATAAAATATATACCTGATGTACTTTCAAGTTTTATGTGCAGTATATAATAAATATTTGGGGTGCTTACTTATTTTATGTACAGTATATAATACATATTTTGTGAAATTTGATATTTCATCTACTGTATATAAGATATAGTTGGTGAAATTTGATATTTTATCTACAGTATATGATATATAATTGGTGTACTTTCATATTTTACTTGCAGTTTATAACACATATTTGGTGTACTTTCATATTTTATGTACAGTATATAGTATATATTTGTTGACATTTGATATTTTATGTACGGTATATAATATATATTTGTTGAAATTTGATATTTTATGTAAAGTATATAATATATATTTGGTGAAATTTTATATTTTATGTACACTAGATACTATATATTTGGTGTACTTTCATATTTTATGTACAGTACATAGTATATATTTGGTGACATTTGATATTTTATGTACAATATATAAGATATGTTTGTTGAAATTTGATATTTTATGTACAGTATATAATATATATTTGGTGAAATTTGATATTTTATGTACAGTATATAATATATATTTGGTGAAATTTGATAATTTAGGTACAGTATAAAAGATATATTTGGTGAAATTTGATATTTTATGTACAGTATATAATATATATTTGGTGAAATTTGATATTTCACCCACAGTATATAATATATATTTGATGAAATTTGAGATTTTATGTACGGTATATGATATATATTTGGTGTACTTTCATATTTTACTTATAGTATATAATATATATTTGGTGTACTTTGATATTTTATGCACAGTATATAATATATATTGGTGTAGTTTCATACTTTATGTAGAGTATATAGTATATAATTGCTGAAATTTGATATTTTATATACAGTATATAATATGTATTTTGTGTAATCTGATATTATATGTAAAGTATATAATATATATTTGGTGAAATTTTATATTTTATATAAAGTATATAACATATATTTGGTGTAATTTCATATTTTATGTACAGTATATAGTATATATTTGGTGACATTTGATATTTTATGTACAGTATATAATATATATTTGCTGAAATTTGATATTTTATTTACAGTAAATAATATATATTTGGTGAAATTTTATATTTTATGTACAGTGTATAATATATATTTGGTGTACTTTCATATTTTATGTACAGTATATAGTATATAGTTGGTGACATTAGATATTTTATGTACAGTAGATAATATATATTTGTTGAAATTTGACATTTTATATACAGTATATAATATATATTTGGTGAAATTTTATATTTTACTTACAGTATATAATATATATTTGGTGTATTTTCATATTTTATGTACAGTATATAATATATATATGGTGACATTTGATATTTTATCAACAATATGTAAGATATGTTTGTTGAAATTTGATATTTTATGTACAGTATATAATATATATTTGGTGAAATTTGATATTATAGGTACAGTATATAATATATATTTGGTGAAATTTGATATTTTATGTACGGTATATAATATATATTTGTTGAAATTTGATATTTTATGTACAGTATATAATATATATTTGGTGAAATTTGACATTTTATGTACAGTATATATATATTTGGTGTACTTTCATATTTTATGTACAGTATATAGTATATATTTGGTGAAATTTGATATTTTTTGCACAGTATATAGCAGATATTTGGTGAAATTTGATATTATATGTACAGTATATAATATACTTTGGGTTAAATTTGATATTTTGTCTACATTATATAATATATATTTGGTGAAATTTGATATTTTATGTACAGTATATAATATATACTTGGTGAAATTTGATATTTTATATACAGTATTTAATATATATTTGGTGTACTTTCATATTTTATGTACAGTATAAAATATATACTTGATGTACTTTCATATTTTATGTACAGAAAATAATACATATTTGTTGTATTTTGATATTTTATATACAGTATATAATGAATATTTGGCGAAATTTGATATTAATTGTACAGTATATAATATATATTTGGTGAAATTTGATATTTTATGTACAGTATATAAAATATATTTGGTGAAATTTGATATTTTATGTACAGTATATAATATATATTTGGTGTACTTTCATATTTTATGTACAGTATAAAATATATACTTGATGTACTTTCAAGTTTTATGTGCAGTATATAATAAATATTTGGGGTTCCTTCATATTTTATGTACAGTATATAATATATATTTTGTGAAATTTGATATTTCATCTTCTGTATATAAGATATCGTTGGTGAAATTTGATATTTTATGTACAGTATATGATATATAATTGGTGTACTTTCATATTTTATGTGCAGTATAAAATATATACTTGATGTACTTTCATATTTTATGTAAGAAAATAATACATATTTGTTGAAATTTGATATTTTATGTACAGTATATAATTTATATTTGGTGCAATTTTCTGTTTTATGTACTCTATATCATATATATTTGGTGTACTTACCAGTTTTATGTACAGTATATAATATATATTTGGTGAAATTTGATATTATAGGTACAGTATATAATATATATTTGGTGAAATTTGATATTTTACTTACAGTATATAATATATATTTGCTGTATTTTCATATTTTATATACAGTATATAATATATATTTGGTGACATTTGATATTTTACTTACAGTATATAATATATATTTGCTGTATTTTCATATTTTATATACAGTATATAATATATATTTGGTGACATTTGATATTTTATGAACAATATGTAAGATATGTTTGTTGAAATTTGAAATTTTGTGTACAGTATATAATATATATTTGGTGAAATTTGATGTTATAAGTACAGTATATAATATATATTTTGTGAAATTTGATATTTAATGTACAGTATATAATATATATTTGGTGAAATTTGATATTTTATGTACAGTATATAAGATATATTTGGTGAAATTTGATATTTTATATACTATATATATATTTGGTGTACTTTCCTATTTTATGTACATATATAGTATATATTTGGTGAAATTCGATATTTTTTGCACAGTACATAGTAGATATTTGGTGAAATTTGATATTATATGTACAGTATATAGTATACTTTGGGTTAAATTTGATATTTTGTGTACAGTATATAATATGTATTTGGTGAAATTTGATATTTTATGTACAGTATATAATATATATTTCGTGAAATTTGATATTTTATATACAGTATGTAATATATATTTGGTGTACTTTCATATTTTATGTACAGTATAAAATATATACCTGATGTACTTTCAAGTTTTATGTGCAGTATATAATAAATATTTGGGGTGCTTACTAATTTTATGTACAGTATATAATACATATTTTGTGAAATTTGATATTTCATCTACTGTATATAAGATATAGTTGGTGAAATTTGATATTTTATCTACAGTATATGATATATAATTGGTGTACTTTCATATTTTACTTGCAGTTTATAACACATATTTGGTGTACTTTCATATTTTATGCACAGTATATAGTATATATTTGTTGACATTTGATATTTTATGTACGGTATATAATATATATTTGTTGAAATTTGATATTTTATGTAAAGTATATAATATATATTTGGTGAAATTTTATATTTTATGTACACTAGATACTATATATTTGGTGTACTTTCATATTTTATGTACAGTACATAGTATATATTTGGTGACATTTGATATTTTATGTACAATATATAAGATATGTTTGTTGAAATTTGATATTTTATGTACAGTATATAATATATATTTGGTGAAATTTGATATTTTATGTACAGTATATAATATATATTTGGTGAAATTTGATAATTTAGGTACAGTATAAAAGATATATTTGGTGAAATTTGATATTTTATGTACAGTATATAATATATATTTGGTGAAATTTGATATTTCACCCACAGTATATAATATATATTTGATGAAATTTGAGATTTTATGTACGGTATATGATATATATTTGGTGTACTTTCATATTTTACTTATAGTATATAATATATATTTGGTGTACTTTGATATATTATGCACAGTATATAATATATATTGGTGTAGTTTCATACTTTATGTAGAGTATATAGTATATAATTGCTGAAATTTGATATTTTATATACAGTATATAATATGTATTTTGTGTAATCTGATATTATATGTAAAGTATATAATATATATTTGGTGAAATTTTATATTTTATATAAAGTATATAACATATATTTGGTGTAATTTCATATTTTATGTACAGTATATAGTATATATTTGGTGACATTTGATATTTTATGTACAGTATATAATATATATTTGCTGAAATTTGATATTTTATTTACAGTAAATAATATATATTTGGTGAAATTTTATATTTTATGTACAGTGTATAATATATATTTGGTGTACTTTCATATTTTATGTACAGTATATAGTATATAGTTGGTGACATTAGATATTTTATGTACAGTAGATAATATATATTTGTTGAAATTTGACATTTTATATACAGTATATAATATATATTTGGTGAAATTTTATATTTTACTTACAGTATATAATATATATTTGGTGTATTTTCATATTTTATGTACAGTATATAATATATATATGGTGACATTTGATATTTTATCAACAATATGTAAGATATGTTTGTTGAAATTTGATATTTTATGTACAGTATATAATATATATTTGTTGAAATTTGATATTTTATGTACAGTATATAATATATATTTGGTGAAATTTGACATTTTATGTACAGTATATATATATTTGGTGTACTTTCATATTTTATGTACAGTATATAGTATATATTTGGTGAAATTTGATATTTTTTGCACAGTATATAGCAGATATTTGGTGAAATTTGATATTATATGTACAGTATATAATATACTTTGGGTTAAATTTGATATTTTGTCTACATTATATAATATATATTTGGTGAAATTTGATATTTTATGTACAGTATATAATATATACTTGGTGAAATTTGATATTTTATATACAGTATTTAATATATATTTGGTGTACTTTCATATTTTATGTACAGTATAAAATATATACTTGATGTACTTTCATATTTTATGTACAGAAAATAATACATATTTGTTGTATTTTGATATTTTATATACAGTATATAATGAATATTTGGCGAAATTTGATATTAATTGTACAGTATATAATATATATTTGGTGAAATTTGATATTTTATGTACAGTATATAAAATATATTTGGTGAAATTTGATATTTTATGTACAGTATATAATATATATTTGGTGTACTTTCATATTTTATGTACAGTATAAAATATATACTTGATGTACTTTCAAGTTTTATGTGCAGTATATAATAAATATTTGGGGTTCCTTCATATTTTATGTACAGTATATAATATATATTTTGTGAAATTTGATATTTCATCTTCTGTATATAAGATATCGTTGGTGAAATTTGATATTTTATGTACAGTATATGATATATAATTGGTGTACTTTCATATTTTACTTGCAGTATATAATACCTATTTGGTGTACTTTGATATTTTATGTACAGTGCATAATATATAGGTGTAGTTTCATATTTTATGTACAGTATATGGTATATAATTCCTGAAATTTGATATTATATGTACAGTATATGATATGTATTTGGTGTAATTTGATATTATATGTACAATATATAGTATGTATTTGGTGAAATTTTATATTTTATGTACAGTATATAATATATATTTGGTGTACTTTCATATTTTATGTACAGTATATAGTATATATTAGGTGAAATTTGATTTTTTATGTACATTATATAACAGATATTTGGTGAAATGTGATATTATATGTACAGTATATTATGTTTTTGGTGAAATTTGATATTTTATGTACAGTATATAAGATATATTTGGTGAAATTTTATATTTTATAAACAGTATATATTGTATATTTTGTGTACTTTCATATTTTATGTACAGTGTAGAGAATATATTTGGTGACATTTGATATTTTATGTACAGTATGTAATATAAATTTGTTGAAATTTGATATTTTATGTACAGTATGTAATATATATTTGGTGTACTTTCATATTTTAAGTACAGTATAAAATATATACTTGATGTAGTTTCATATTTTATGTACAGAAAATAATATATATTTGTTGAAATTTCTTATTTTATGTACAGTATATAATATATATTTGGTGAAATTTGATATTATAGGTACAGTATATAATATATATTTGGTGAAATTTGATATTTTTTGAACTGTATATAATATATATTTGGTGAAATTTCATACTTTATGTACAGTATAAAACATATATTTGGTGAAATTTGATATTTTATGTACAGTATATAATATATATTTGGTGTACTTTCATATTTTATGTGCAGTATAAAATATATACTTGATGTACTTTCATATTTTATGTAAGAAAATAATACATATTTGTTGAAATTTGATATTTTATGTACAGTATATAATTTATATTTGGTGCAATTTTCTGTTTTATGTACTCTATATCATATATATTTGGTGTACTTACCAGTTTTATGTACAGTATATAATATATATTTGGTGAAATTTGATATTATAGGTACAGTATATAATATATATTTGGTGAAATTTGATATTTTACTTACAGTATATAATATATATTTGCTGTATTTTCATATTTTATATACAGTATATAATATATATTTGGTGACATTTGATATTTTATGAACAATATGTAAGATATGTTTGTTGAAATTTGAAATTTTGTGTACAGTATATAATATATATTTGGTGAAATTTGATGTTATAAGTACAGTATATAATATATATTTGGTGAAATTTGATATTTAATGTACAGTATATAATATATATTTGGTGAAATTTGATATTTTATGTACAGTATATAAGATATATTTGGTGAAATTTGATATTTTATATACTATATATATATTTGGTGTACTTTCCTATTTTATGTACATATATAGTATATATTTGGTGAAATTCGATATTTTTTGCACAGTACATAGTAGATATTTGGTGAAATTTGATATTATATGTACAGTATATAGTATACTTTGGGTTAAATTTGATATTTTGTGTACAGTATATAATATATATTTGGTGAAATTTGATATTTTATGTACAGTATATAATATATATTTCGTGAAATTTGATATTTTATATACAGTATGTAATATATATTTGGTGTACTTTCATATTTTATGTACAGTATAAAATATATACTTGATGTACTTTCATATTTTATGTACAGCAAATAATACATATTTGTTGAAATTTGATATTTTATATACAGTATATAATATATATTTGGCGAAATTTGATATTAATTGTACACTATATAATATATATTTGGTGAAATTTGATATTTTATGTACAGTATATAAAATATATTTGGTGAAATTTGATATTTTATGTACAGTATATAATATATATTTGGTGTACTTTCATATTTTATGTACAGTATAAAATATATACCTGATGTACTTTCAAGTTTTATGTGCAGTATATAATAAGTATTTGGGGTACCTTCATAGTTTATGTACAGTATATAATATATATTTTGTGAAATTTGATATTTCATCTACTGTACATAAGATATAGTTGTTGAAATTTGATATTTTATTTAGAGCATATGATATATAATTGGTGTACTTTCATATTTTACTTGCAGTATATAATACATATTTGGTGTACTTTGATATTTTATGTACAGTATATAATATATAGGTGTAGTTTCATATTTAATGTACAGTATACGGTATATAATTCCTGAAATTTGATATTATATGTACAGTATATGATATGTATTTGGTGTAATTTGATATTATATGTACAATATATAATATGTATTTGGTGAAATTTTATATTTTATGTACAGTATATAATATATATTTGGTGTACTTTCATATTTTATGTACAGTATATAGTATATATTAGGTGAAATTTGATTTTTTATGTACATTATATAACAGATATTTGGTGAAATGTGATATTATATGTACAGTATATTATGTTTTTGGTGAAATTTGATATTTTATGTACAGTATATAAGATATATTTGGTGAAATTTTATATTTTATAAACAGTATATATTGTATATTTTGTGTACTTTCATATTTTATGTACAGTGTAGAGAATATATTTGGTGACATTTGATATTTTATGTACAGTATGTAATATAAATTTGTTGAAATTTGATATTTTATGTACAGTATGTAATATATATTTGGTGTACTTTCATATTTTAAGTACAGTATAAAATATATACTTGATGTATTTTCATATTTTATGTACAGAAAATAATATATATTTGTTGAAATTTCTTATTTTATGTACAGTATATAATATATATTTGGTGAAATTTGATATTATAGGTACAGTATATAATATATATTTGGTGAAATTTGATATTTTTTGAACTGTATATAATATATATTTGGTGAAATTTCATACTTTATGTACAGTATAAAACATATATTTGGTGAAATTTGATATTTTATGTACAGTATATAATATATATTTGGTGTACTTTCATATTTTATGTGCAGTATAAAATATATACTTGATGTACTTTCATATTTTATGTAAGAAAATAATACATATTTGTTGAAATTTGATATTTTATGTACAGTATATAATTTATATTTGGTGCAATTTTCTGTTTTATGTACTCTATATCATATATATTTGGTGTACTTACCAGTTTTATGTACAGTATATAATATATATTTGGTGAAATTTGATATTATAGGTACAGTATATAATATATATTTGGTGAAATTTGATATTTTACTTTCAGTATATAATATATATTTGCTGTATTTTCATATTTTATATACAGTATATAATATATATTTGGTGACATTTGATATTTTATGAACAATATGTAAGATATGTTTGTTGAAATTTGAAATTTTGTGTACAGTATATAATATATATTTGGTGAAATTTGATGTTATAAGTACAGTATATAATATATATTTGGTGAAATTTGATATTTAATGTACAGTAAATAATATATATTTGGTGAAATTTGATATTTTATGTACAGTATATAAGATATATTTGGTGAAATTTGATATTTTATATACTATATATATATTTGGTGTACTTTCCTATTTTATGTACATATATAGTATATATTTGCTGAAATTCGAAATTTTTTGCACAGTACATAGTAGATATTTGGTGAAATTTGATATTACATGTACAGTATATAGTATACTTTGGGTTAAATTTGATATTTTGTGTACAGTATATAATATGTATTTGGTGAAATTTGATATTTTATGTACAGTATATAATATATATTTCGTGAAATTTGATATTTTATATACAGTATGTAATATATATTTGGTGTACTTTCATATTTTATGTACAGTATAAAATATATACTTGATGTACTTTCATATTTTATGTACAGCAAATAATACATATTTGTTGAAATTTGATATTTTATATACAGTATATAATATATATTTGGCGAAATTTGATATTAATTGTACACTATATAATATATATTTGGTGAAATTTGATATTTTATGTACAGTATATAAAATATATTTGGTGAAATTTGATATTTTATGTACAGTATATAATATATATTTGGTGTACTTTCATATTTTATGTACAGTATAAAATATATACCTGATGTACTTTCAAGTTTTATGTGCAGTATATAATAAGTATTTGGGGTACCTTCATAGTTTATGTACAGTATATAATATATATTTTGTGAAATTTGATATTTCATCTACTGTACATAAGATATAGTTGTTGAAATTTGATATTTTATTTACAGCATATGATATATAATTGGTGTACTTTCATATTTTACTTGCAGTATATAATACATATTTGGTGTACTTTGATATTTTATGTACAGTATATAATATATAGGTGTAGTTTCATATTTAATGTACAGTATACGGTATATAATTCCTGAAATTTGATATTATATGTACAGTATATGATATGTATTTGGTGTAATTTGATATTATATGTACAATATATAATATGTATTTGGTGAAATTTTATATTTTATGTACAGTATATAATATATATTTGGTGTATTTTCATATTTTATGTACAGTATATAGTATATATTAGGTGAAATTTGATTTTTTATGTACATTATATAACAGATATTTGGTGAAATGTGATATTATATGTACAGTATATTATGTTTTTGGTGAAATTTGATATTTTATGTACAGTATATAAGATATATTGGGTGAAATTTTATATTTTATAAACAGTATATATTGTATATTTTGTGTACTTTCATATTTTATGTACAGTGTATAGAATATATTTGGTGACATTTGATATTTTATGTAGAGTATGTAATATAAATTTGTTGAAATTTGATATTTTATGTACAGTATGTAATATATATTTGGTGTATTTTCATATTTTAAGTACAGTATAAAATATATACTTGATGTAGTTTCATATTTTATGTACAGAAAATAATATATATTTGTTGAAATTTGTTATTTTATGTACAGTATATAATATATATTTGGTGAAATTTGATATTATAGGTACAGTATATAATATATATTTGGTGAAATTTGATATTTTTTGAACTGTATATAATATATATTTGGTGAAATTTGATAATTTAAGTACAGTATAAAAGATATATTTGTTGAAATTTAATATTTTATGTACAGTATATAATATATATTTGGTGAAATTTGATATTTTTTGAACTGTATATAATATATATTTGTTGAAATTTCATACTTTATGTACAGTATAAAACATATATTTGGTGAAATTTGATATTTTATGTACAGTATATAATATATATTTGGTGTACTTTCATATTTTATGTGCAGTATAAAATATATACTTGATGTACTTTCATATTTTATGTAAGAAAATAATACATATTTGTTGAAATTTGATATTTTATGTACAGTATATAATTTATATTTGGTGCAATTTTATGTTTTATGTACTCTATATCATATATATTTGGTGTACTTACCAGTTTTATGTACAGTATATAATATATATTTGGTGAAATTTGATATTTTATGTACAGTATATTATATATATTTGGTGAAATTTGATATTTTATATACAGTAAGTAATATATATTTGGTGTACTTTCATATTTTATGTACAGTATAAAATACATACTTGATGTAGTTTCATATTTTATGTACAGTAAATAATACATATTTTTTGAAATTTAATATTTTATGTACAGTATATAGTATATATTTGGTGACATTTGATATTTTATGTACAGTATGTAATATAAATTTGTTGAAATGTGATATTTTATGTACAGTATGTAATATATCTTTGGTGTACTTTCATATTTTATGTAGAGTATAAAATATATACTTGATGTACTTTCAAGTTTTATGGACAGAATACAATATATATTTGGTGTACTTTCATATTTTATATACAGTATATAATATATATTTTGTGAATTTGGATATTTCATGTACTGTATGTTAGACATAATTGGTGAAATTTGATATTTTCTGTACAGTAGATGATATATAACTTGTGTACTTTCATCTTTTACTTGCAGTATATAATACATATTTGGTGTACTTTGATATTTTATGTACAGTATATAATATATATTTGGTGAAATTTGATATTTTACATACGGTATATAATATATATTTGGTGAAATTTGAGATTTTATGTACAGTATATGATATATATTTGGTGTACTTTCATATTTTACTTACAGTATATAATATATCTTTGGTGTACTTTGATATTTTATGTACAGCATATAATATATATTGGTGTATTTTCATATTTTATGTAGAGTATATAGTATATAATTGCTGAAATTTGATATTTTATGTACAGTATATAATATGTATTTTGTGTAATTTGATATTATATGTACAGTATATAATATATATTTGGTGAAATTTGATATTTTACACACAGTATATAATATATATTTGGTGAAATTTGAGATTTTATGTACGGTATATGATATATATTTGGTGTAATTTCATATTTTACTTACAGTATATAATATATATTTGGTGTACTTTGCTATTTTATGTACAGTATATAATATATATTGGTGTAGTTTCATATTTTATGTAGAGTATATAATACATATTTGGTGAAATTTGGTATTTTATATACAGTATGTAATATATATTTGGTGTACTTTCATATTATATGTACAGTATAAAATATATAATTATACTTTCATATTTTATGTACAGTAATTAATACATATTTGTTGAAATTTGATATTTTATATACAGTATATAATATATATTTGGTGAAATTTCATATTATATTTACAGTATATAATATATATTTGGTGAAATTTCTTATTTTATGTACAGTATATAATATATATTTGGTGAAATTTGAGATTTTATGTACAGTATGTGATATATATTTGGTGTACTTTCATATTTTACTTACAGTATATAATATATACTTGGTGTACTTTGATATTTTATGTACAGTATATAATATATATTGGTGTAGTTTCATATTTTATGTAGAGTATATAGTATATAATTGCTGAAATTTGATATTTTATATACAGTATATAATATGTATTTTGTGTAATCTGATATTATATGTAAAGTATATAATATATATTTGGTGAAATTTTATATTTTATATACAGTATATAACATATATTTGGTGTAATTTCATATTTTATGTACGGTTTATAGTATATATTTCGTGACATTTGATATTTTATGTACAGTATATAATATATATTTGTTGAAATTTGATATTTTATGTACAGTATATAATATATATTTGCTGAAATTTTATATTTTATGTACAGTGTATAATATATATTTGGTGTACTTTCATATTTTATGTACAGTATATAGTATATATTTGGTGACATTTCATATTTTATGAACAATAGGTAAGATATGTTTGTTGAAATTTGATATTTTATGTACAGTATATAATATATATTCGGTGAAGTTTGATATTATAGGTACAGTATATAATATATATTTGGTGAAATTTGATATTTTATGTACAGTATATCATATATATTTGGTGAAATTTGATATTTTATGTACGGTACATAATATATATTTGGTGTACTTTCATATTTTATGTACAGTATATAGTATATATCTGGTGAAATTTGATATTTTTTGCACAGTATATAGCAGATATGTGGAGAAATTTGATATTATATGTACAGTATATAATATACTTTGGGTTAAATTTGATATTTTGTGTACAGTATATAATATATATTTGGTGAAATTTGATATTTTATGTACAGTATATAATATATATTTGGTGAAATTTGATATTTTATATACAGTATCTAATATATATTTGGTGTACTTTCATATTTTATGTACAGTATAAAATATATACTTGATGTACTTTCATATTTTATGTACAGCAAATAATACATATTTGTTGAAATTTGATATTTTATATACAGTATATAATATATATTTGGCGAAATTTGATATTAATTGTACAGTATATAATATATATTTGGTGAAATTTGATATTTTATGTACAGTATATAAAATATATTTGGTGAAATTTGATACTTTATGTACAGTATATAATATATATTTGGTGTACTTTCATATTTTATGTACAGGATAAAATATATACCTGATGTACTTTCAAGTTTTATGTGCAGTATATAATAAATATTTGGGGTGCTTACTTATTCTACGTACAGTATATAATACATATTTTGTGAAATTTGATATTTCATCTACTGTATATAAGATATAGGTGGTGAAATTTGATATTTTATCTACAGTATATGATATATAATTGGTGTACTTTCATATTTTACTTGCAGTTTATAACACATATTTGGTGTACTTTCATATTTTATGTACAGTATATAGTATATATTTGTTGACATTTGATATTTTATGTACGGTATATAATATATATTTGTTGAAATTTGATATTTTATGTAAAGTATATAATATATATTTGGTGAGATTTTATATTTTATGTACACTAGATACTATATATTTGGTGTACTTTCATATTTTATGTACAGTATATAGTATATATTTGGTGACATTTGATATTTTATGTACAATATATAAGATATGTTTGTTGAAATTTGATATTTTATGTACAGTATATAATATATATTTGGTGAAATTTGATATTTTATGTACAGTATATAATATATATTTGGTGAAATTTGATAATTTAGGTACAGTATAAAAGATATATTTGGTGAAATTTGATATTTTATGTACAGTATATAATATATATTTGGTGAAATTTGATATTTCACCCACAGTATATAATATATATTTGATGAAATTTGAGATTTTATGTACGGTATATGATATATATTTGGTGTACTTTCATATTTTACTTATAGTATATAATATATATTTGGTGTACTTTGATATTTTATGCAAAGTATATAATATATATTGGTGTAGTTTCATACTTTATGTAGAGTATATAGTATATAATTGCTGAAATTTGATATTTTATATACAGTATATAATATGTATTTTGTGTAATCTGATATTATATGTAAAGTATATAATATATATTTGGTGAAATTTTATATTTTATATAAAGTATATAACATATATTTGGTGTAATTTCATATTTTATGTACAGTATATAGTATATATTTGGTGACATTTGATATTTTATGTACAGTATATAATATATATTTGCTGAAATTTGATATTTTATTTACAGTAAATAATATATATTTGGTGAAATTTTATATTTTATGTACAGTGTATAATATATATTTGGTGTACTTTCATATTTTATGTACAGTATATAGTATATAGTTGGTGACATTAAATATTTTATGTACAGTAGATAATATATATTTGTTGAAATTTGACATTTTATATACAGTATATAATATATATTTGGTGAAATTTTATATTTTACTTACAGTATATAATATATATTTGGTGTATTTTCATATTTTATGTACAGTATAAAATATATATATGGTGACATTTGATATTTTATCAACAATATGTAAGATATGTTTGTTGAAATTTGATATTTTATGTACAGTATATAATATATATTTGGTGAAATTTGATATTATAGGTACAGTATATAATATATATTTGGTGAAATTTGATATTTTATGTACGGTATATAATATATATTTGGTGAAATTTGATATTTTATGTACAGTATATAATATATATTCGGTGAAGTTTGATATTATAGGTACAGTATATAATATATATTTGGTGAAATTTGATATTTTATGTACAGTATATAATATATATTTGGTGAAATTTGATGTTTTATGTACGGTACATAATATATATTTTGTGTACTTTCATATTTTATGTACAGTATATAGTATATATCTGGTGAAATTTGATATTTTTTGCACAGTATATAGCAGATATTTGGTGAAATTTGATATTATATTTACAGTATATAATATACTTTGGGTTAAATTTGATATTTTGTGTACAGTATATAATATATATTTGGTGAAATTTGATATTTTATGTACAGTATATAATATATATTTGGTGAAATTTGATATTTTATATACAGTATCTAATATATATTTGGTGTACTTTCATATTTTATGTACAGTATAAAATATATACTTGATGTACTTTCATATTTTATGTACAGCAAATAATACATATTTGTTGAAATTTGATATTTTATATACAGTATATAATATATATTTGGCGAAATTTGATATTAATTGTACAGTATATAATATATATTTGGTGAAATTTGATATTTTATGTACAGTATATAAAATATATTTGGTGAAATTTGATATTTTATGTACAGTATATAATATATATTTGGTGTACTTTCATATTTTATGTACAGGATAAAATATATACCTGATGTACTTTCAAGTTTATGTGCAGTATATAATAAATATTTGGGGTGCTTACTTATTTTATGTACAGTATATAATACATATTTTGTGAAATTTGATATTTCATCTACTGTATATAATATATAGGTGGTGAAATTTGATATTTTATCTACAGTATATGATATATAATTGGTGTACTTTCATATTTTACTTGCAGTTTATAACACATATTTGGTGTACTTTCATATTTTATGTACAGTATATAGTATATATTTGTTGACATTTGATATTTTATGTACGGTATATAATATATATTTGTTGAAATTTGATATTTTATGTAAAGTATATAATATATATTTGGTGAGATTTTATATTTTATGTACACTAGATACTATATATTTGGTGTACTTTCATATTTTATGTACAGTATATAGTATATATTTGGTGAAATTTTATATTTTATGTACAGTGTATAATATATATTTGGTGTACTTTCATATTTTATGTACAGTATATAGTATATAGTTGGTGACATTAAATATTTTATGTACAGTAGATAATATATATTTGTTGAAATTTGACATTTTATATACAGTATATAATATATATTTGGTGAAATTTTATATTTTACTTACAGTATATAATATATATTTGGTGTATTTTCATATTTTATGTACAGTATAAAATATATATATGGTGACATTTGATATTTTATCAACAATATGTAAGTTATGTTTGTTGAAATTTGATATTTTATGTACAGTATATAATATATATTTGGTGAAATTTGATATTATAGGTACAGTATATAATATATATTTGGTGAAATTTGATATTTTATGTACGGTATATAATATATATTTGGTGAAATTTGATATTTTATGTACAGTATATAATATATATTTGGTGAAATTTGACATTTTATGTACAGTATATATATATTTGGTGTACTTTCATATTTTATGTACAGTATATAGTATATATTTGGTGAAATTTGATATTTTTTGCACAGTATATAGCAGATATTTGGTGAAATTTGATATTATATGTACAGTATATAATATACTTTGGGTTAAATTTGATATTTTTTCTACATTATATAATATATATTCGGTGAAATTTGATATTTTATGTACAGTATATAATATATACTTGGTGAAATTTGATATTTTATATACAGTATTTAATATATATTTGGTGTACTTTCATATTTTATGTACAGTATAAAATATATTCTTGATGTACTTTCATATTTTATGTACAGCAAATAATACATATTTGTTGTATTTTGAAATTTTATATACAGTATATAATATATATTTGGCGAAATTTGATATTAATTGTACAGTATATAATATATATTTGGTGAAATTTGATATTTTATGTGCAGTATATAAAATATATTTGGTGAAATTTGATATTTTATGTACAGTATATAATATATATTTGGTGTACTTTCATATTTTATGTACAGTATAAAATATATACTTGATGTACTTTCAAGTTTTATGTGCAGTATATAATAAATATTTGGGGTTCCTTCATATTTTATGTACAGTATATAATATATATTTTGTGAAATTTGATATTTCATCTACTGTATATAAGATATCGTTGGTGAAATTTGATATTTTATGTACAGTATATGATATATAATTGGTGTACTTTCATATTTTACTTGCAGTATATAATACCTATTTGGTGTACTTTGATATTTTATGTACAGTGCATAATATATAGGTGTAGTTTCATATTTTATGTACAGTATATGGTATATAATTCCTGAAATTTGATATTATATGTACAGTATATGATATGTATTTGGTGTAATTTGATATTATATGTACAATATATAATATGTATTTGGTGAAATTTTATATTTTATGTACAGTATATAATATATATTTGGTGTACTTTCATATTTTATGTACAGTATATAGTATATATTAGGTGAAATTTGATTTTTTATGTACATTATATAACAGATATTTGGTGAAATGTGATATTATATGTACAGTATATTATGTTTTTGGTGAAATTTGATATTTTATGTACAGTATATAAGATATATTTGGTGAAATTTTATATTTTATAAACAGTATATATTGTATATTTTGTGTACTTTCATATTTTATGTACAGTGTATAGAATATATTTGGTGACATTTGATATTTTATGTACAGTATGTAATATAAATTTGTTGAAATTTGATATTTTATGTACAGTATATAATATATATTTGGTGTACTTTCATATTTTAAGTACAGTATAAAATATATACTTGATGTAGTTTCATATTTTATGTACAGAAAATAATGTATATTTGTTGAAATTTCTTATTTTTTGTACAGTATATAATATATATTTGGTGAAATTTGATATTATAGGTACAGTATATAATATATATTTGGTGAAATTTGATATTTTTTGAACTGTATATAATATATATTTGGTGAAATTTCATACTTTATGTACAGTATAAAACATATATTTGGTGAAATTTGATATTTTATGTACAGTATATAATATATATTTGGTGTACTTTCATATTTTATGTGCAGTATAAAATATATACTTGATGTACTTTCATATTTTATGTAAGAAAATAATACATATTTGTTGAAATTTGATATTTTATGTACAGTATATAATTTATATTTGGTGCAATTTTATGTTTTATGTACTCTATATCATATATATTTGGTGTACTTACCAGTTTTATGTACAGTATATAATATATATTTGGTGAAATTTGATATTTTATGTACAGTATATTATATATATTTGGTGAAATTTGATATTTTATATACAGTAAGTAATATATATTTGGTGTACTTTCATATTTTATGTACAGTATAAAATACATACTTGATGTAGTTTCATATTTTATGTACAGTAAATAATACATATTTTTTGAAATTTAATATTTTATGTACAGTATATAGTATATATTTGGTGACATTTGATATTTTATGTACAGTATGTAATATAAATTTGTTGAAATGTGATAATTTATGTACAGTATGTAATATATCTTTGGTGTACTTTCATATTTTATGTAGAGTATAAAATATATACTTGATGTACTTTCAAGTTTTATGGACAGAATACAATATATATTTGGTGTACTTTCATATTTTATATACAGTATATAATATATATTTTGTGAATTTGGATATTTCATGTACGGTATGTTGGACATAATTGGTGAAATTTGATATTTTCTGTACAGTAGATGATATATAACTTGTGTACTTTCATCTTTTACTTGCAGTATATAATACATATTTGGTGTACTTTGATATTTTATGTACAGTATACAATATATATTTGGTGAAATTTGATATTTTACATACGGTATATAATATATATTTGGTGAAATTTGAGATTTTATGTACAGTATATGATATATATTTGGTGTACTTTCATATTTTACTTACAGTATATAATATATCTTTGGTGTACTTTGATATTTTATGTACAGCATATAATATATATTGGTGTAGTTTCATATTTTATGTAGAGTATATAGTATATAATTGCTGAAATTTGATATTTTATGTACAGTATATAATATGTATTTTGTGTAATTTGATATTATATGTACAGTATATAATATATATTTGGTGAAATTTGATATTTTACACACAGTATATAATATATATTTGGTGAAATTTGAGATTTTATGTACGGTATATGATATATATTTGGTGTAATTTCATATTTTACTTACAGTATATAATATATATTTGGTGTACTTTGCTATTTTATGTACAGTATATAATATATATTGGTGTAGTTTCATATTTTATGTAGAGTATATAATACATATTTGGTGAAATTTGGTATTTTATATACAGTATGTAATATATATTTGGTGTACTTTCATATTATATGTACAGTATAAAATATATAATTCTACTTTCATATTTTATGTACAGTAATTAATACATATTTGTTGAAATTTGATATTTTATATACAGTATATAATATGTATTTTGTGTAATCTGATATTATATGTAAAGTATATAATATATATTTGGTGAAATTTCTTATTTTATGTACAGTATATAATATATATTTGGTGAAATTTGAGATTTTATGTACAGTATGTGATATATATTTGGTGTACTTTCATATTTTACTTACAGTATATAATATATACTTGGTGTACTTTGATATTTTATGTACAGTATATAATATATATTGGTGTAGTTTCATATTTTATGTAGAGTATATAGTATATAATTGCTGAAATTTGATATTTTATATACAGTATATAATATGTATTTTGTGTAATCTGATATTATATGTAAAGTATATAATATATATTTGGTGAAATTTTATATTTTATATACAGTATATAACATATATTTGGTGTAATTTCATATTTTATGTACAGTTTATAGTATATATTTCGTGACATTTGATATTTTATGTACAGTATATAATATATATTTGTTGAAATTTGATATTTTATGTACAGTATATAATATATATTTGCTGAAATTTTATATTTTATGTACAGTGTATAATATATATTTGGTGTACTTTCATATTTTATGTACAGTATATAGTATATATTTGGTGACATTTCATATTTTATGAACAATAGGTAAGATATGTTTGTTGAAATTTGATATTTTATGTACAGTATATAATATATATTGGGTGAAGTTTGATATTATAGGTACAGTATATAATATATATTTGGTGAAATTTGATATTTTATGTACAGTATATAATATATATTTGGTGAAATTTGATATTTTATGTACGGTACATAATATATATTTGGTGTGCTTTCATATTTTATGTACAGTATATAGTATATATCTGGTGAAATTTGATATTTTTTGCACAGTATATAGCAGATATTTGGTGAAATTTGATATTATATGTACAGTATATAATATACTTTGGGTTAAATTTGATATTTTGTGTACAGTATATAATATATATTTGGTGAAATTTGATATTTTATGTACAGTATATAATATATACTTGGTGAAATTTGATATTTTATATACATTATTTAATATATATTTGGTGTACTTTCATATTTTATGTACAGTATAAAATATATACTTGATGTACTTTCATATCTTATGTACAGCAAATAATACATATTTGTTGTATTTTGATATTTTATATACAGTATATAATATATATTTGGCGAAATTTGATATTAATTGTACAGTATATAATATATGTTTGGTGAAATTTGATATTTTATGTACAGTATGTAAAATATATTTGGTGAAATTTGATATATTATGTACAGTATATAATATATATTTGGTGTACTTTCATATTTTATGTACAGTATAAAATATATACTTGATGTACTTTCAAGTTTTATGTGCAGTATATAATAAATATTTGGGGTTCCTTCATATTTTATGTACAGTATATAATATATATTTTGTGAAATTTGATATTTCATCTACTGTATATAAGATATCGTTGGTGAAATTTGATATTTTATGTACAGTATATGATATATAATTGGTGTACTTTCATATTTTACTTGCAGTATATAATACCTATTTGGTGTACTTTGATATTTTATGTACAGTGCATAATATATAGGTGTAGTTTCATATTTTATGTACAGTATATGGTATATAATTCCTGAAATTTGATATTATATGTACAGTATATGATATGTATTTGGTGTAATTTGATATTATATGTACAATATATAATATGTATTTGGTGAAATTTTATATTTTATGTACAGTATATAATATATATTTGGTGTACTTTCATATTTTATGTACAGTATATAGTATATATTAGGTGAAATTTGATTTTTTATGTACATTATATAACAGATATTTGGTGAAATGTGATATTATATGTACAGTATATTATGTTTTTGGTGAAATTTGATATTTTATGTACAGTATATAAGATATATTTGGTGAAATTTTATATTTTACAAACAGTATATATTGTATATTTTGTGTACTTTCATATTTTATGTACAGTGTATAGAATATATTTGGTGACATTTGATATTTTATGTACAGTATGTAATATAAATTTGTTGAAATTTGATATTTTATGTACAGTATGTAATATATATTTGGTGTACTTTCATATTTTAAGTACAGTATAAAATATATACTTGATGAAGTTTCATATTTTATGTACAGAAAATAATATATATTTGTTGAAATTTCTTATTTTATGTATAGTATATAATATATATTTGGTGAAATTTGATATTATAGGTACAGTATATAATATATATTTGGTGAAATTTGATATTTTTTGAACTGTATATAATATATATTTGGTGAAATTTCATACTTTATGTACAGTATAAAACATATATTTGGTGAAATTTGATATTTTATGTACAGTATATAATATATATTTGGTGTACTTTCATATTTTATGTGCAGTATAAAATATATACTTGATGTACTTTCATATTTTATGTAGGAAAATAATACATATTAGTTGAAATTTGATATTTTATGTACAGTATATAATTTATATTTGGTGCAATTTTCTGTTTTATGTACTCTATATCATATATATTTGGTGTACTTACCAGTTTTATGTACAGTATATAATATATATTTGGTGAAATTTGATATTTTATGTACAGTATATTATATATATTTGGTGAAATTTGATATTTTATATACAGTAAGTAATATATATTTGGTGTACTTTCATATTTTATGTACAGTATAAAATACATACTTGATGTAGTTTCATATTTTATGTACAGTAAATAATACATATTTTTTGAAATTTAATATTTTATGTACAGTATATAGTATATATTTGGTGACATTTGATATTTTATGTACAGTATGTAATATAAATTTGTTGAAATTTGATATTTTATGTACAGTATGTAATATATCTTTGGTGTACTTTCATATTTTATGTAGAGTATAAAATATATACTTGATGTACTTTCAAGTTTTATGGACAGAATACAATATATATTTGGTGTACTTTCATATTTTATATACAGTATATAATATATATTTTGTGAATTTGGATATTTCATGTACGGTATGTTAGACATAATTGGTGAAATTTGATATTTTCTGTACAGTAGATGATATATAACTTGTGTACTTTCATCTTTTACTTGCAGTATATAATACATATTTGGTGTACTTTGATATTTTATGTACAGTATATAATATATATTTGGTGAAATTTGATATTTTACATACGGTATATAATATATATTTGGTGAAATTTGAGATTTTATGTACAGTATATGATATATATTTGGTGTACTTTCATATTTTACTTACAGTATATAATATATCTTTGGTGTACTTTGATATTTTATGTACAGCATATAATATATATTGGTGTAGTTTCATATTTTATGTAGAGTATATAGTATATAATTGCTGAAATTTGATATTTTATGTACAGTATATAATATGTATTTTGTGTAATTTGATATTATATGTACAGTATATAATATATATTTGGTGAAATTTGATATTTTACACACAGTATATAATATATATTTGGTGAAATTTGAGATTTTATGTACGGTATATGATATATATTTGGTGTAATTTCATATTTTACTTACAGTATATAATATATATTTGGTGTACTTTGCTATTTTATGTACAGTATATAATATATATTGGTGTAGTTTCATATTTTATGTAGAGTATATAATACATATTTGGTGAAATTTGGTATTTTATATACAGTATGTAATATATATTTGGTGTAGTTTCATATTATATGTACAGTATAAAATATATAATTCTACTTTCATATTTTATGTACAGTAATTAATACATATTTGTTGAAATTTGATATTTTATATACAGTATATAATATATATTTGGTGAAATTTCATATTATATTTACAGTATATAATATATATTTGGTGAAATTTCTTATTTTATGTACAGTATATAATATATATTTGGTGAAATTTGAGATTTTATGTACAGTATGTGATATATATTTGGTGTACTTTCATATTTTACTTACAGTATATAATATATACTTGGTGTACTTTGATATTTTATGTACAGTATATAATATATATTGGTGTAGTTTCATATTTTATGTAGAGTATATAGTATATAATAGCTGAAATTTGATATTTTATATACAGTATATAATATGTATTTTGTGTAATCTGATATTATATGTAAAGTATATAATATATATTTGGTGAAATTTTATATTTTATATGCAGTATATAACATATATTTGGTGTAATTTCATATTTTATGTACGGTTTATAGTATATATTTCGTGACATTTGATATTTTATGCACAGTATATAATATATATTTGCTGAAATTTGATATTTTATGTACAGTATATAATATATATTTGCTGAAATTTTATATTTTATGTACAGTGTATAATATATATTTGGTGTACTTTCATATTTTATGTACAGTATATAGTATATATTTGGTGACATTTCATATTTTATGAACAATAGGTAAGATATGTTTGTTGAAATTTGATATTTTATATACAGTATATAATATATATTGGGTGAAGTTTGATATTATAGGTACAGTATATAATATATATTTGGTGAAATTTGATATTTTATGTACGGTACATAATATATATTTGGTGTACTTTCATATTTTATGTACAGTATATAGTATATATCTGGTGAAATTTGATATTTTTTGCACAGTATATAGCAGATATTTGGTGAAATTTGATATTATATGTACAGTATATAATATACTTTGGGTTAAATTTGATATTTTGTGTACAGTATATAATATATATTTGGTGAAATTTGATATTTTATGTACAGTATATAATATATATTTGGTGAAATTTGATATTTTATATACAGTATCTAATATATATTTGGTGTACTTTCATATTTTATGTACAGTATAAAATATATACTTGATGTACTTTCATATTTTATGCACAGCAAATAATACATATTTGTTGAAATTTGATATTTTATATACAGTATATAATATATATTTGGCGAAATTTGATATTAATTGTACAGTATATAATATATATTTGGTGAAATTTGATATTTTATGTACAGTATATAAAATATATTTGGTGAAATTTGATATTTTATGTACAGTATATAGTATATATTTGTTGACATTTGATATTTTATGTACGGTATATAATATATATTTGTTGAAATTTGATATTTTATGTAAAGTATATAATATATATTTGGTGAAATTTTATATTTTATGTACACTAGATACTATATATTTGGTGTACTTTCATATTTTATGTACAGTATATAGTATATATTTGGTGACATTTGATATTTTATGTACAATATATAAGATATGTTTGTTGAAATTTGATATTTTATGTACAGTATATAATATATATTTGGTGAAATTTGATATTTTATGTACAGTATATAATATATATTTGGTGAAATTTGATAATTTAGGTACAGTATAAAAGATATATTTGGTGAAATTTGATATTTTATGTACAGTATATAATATATATTTGGTGAAATTTGATATTTCACCCACAGTATATAATATATATTTGATGAAATTTGAGATTTTATGTACGGTATATGATATATATTTGGTGTACTTTCATATTTTACTTATAGTATATAATATATATTTGGTGTACTTTGATATTTTATGCACAGTATATAATATATATTGGTGTAGTTTCATACTTTATGTAGAGTATATAGTATATAATTGCTGAAATTTGATATTTTATATACAGTATATAATATGTATTTTGTGTAATCTGATATTATATGTAAAGTATATAATATATATTTGGTGAAATTTTATATTTTATATAAAGTATATAACATATATTTGGTGTAATTTCATATTTTATGTACAGTATATAGTATATATTTGGTGACATTTGATATTTTATGTACAGTATATAATATATATTTGCTGAAATTTGATATTTTATTTACAGTAAATAATATATATTTGGTGAAATTTTATATTTTATGTACAGTGTATAATATATATTTGGTGTACTTTCATATTTTATGTACAGTATATAGTATATAGTTGGTGACATTAGATATTTTATGTACAGTAGATAATATATATTGGTTGAAATTTGACATTTTATATACAGTATATAACATATATTTGGTGAAATTTTATATTTTACTTACAGTATATAATATATATTTGGTGTATTTTCATATTTTATGTACAGTCTATAATATATATATGGTGACATTTGATATTTTATCAACAATATGTAAGATATGTTTGTTGAAATTTGATATTTTATGTACAGTATATAATATATATTTCGTGAAATTTGATATTATAGGTACAGTATGTAATATATATTTGGTGAAATTTGATATTTTATGTACGGTATATAATATATATTTGGTGAAATTTGATATTTTATGTACAGTATATAATATATATTTGGTGAAATTTGACATTTTATGTACAGTATATATATATTTGGTGTACTTTCATATTTTATGTACAGTATATAGTATATATTTGGTGAAATTTGATATTTTTTGCACAGTATATAGCAGATATTTGGTGAAATTTGATATTATATGTACAGTATATAATATACTTTGGGTTAAATTTGATATTTTGTCTACATTATATAATATATATTTGGTGAAATTTGATATTTTATGTACAGTATATAATATATACTTGGTGAAATTTGATATTTTATATACAGTATTTAATATATATTTGGTGTACTTTCATAATTTATGTACAGTATAAAATACATTCTTGATGTACTTTCATATTTTATGTACAGCAAATAATACATATTTGTTGTATTTTGATATTTTATATACAGTATATAATATATATTTGGCGAAATTTGATATTAATTGTACAGTATATAATATATATTTGGTGAAATTTGATATTTTATGTACAGTATGTAAAATATATTTGGTGAAATTTGATATTTTATGTACAGTATATAATATATATTTGGTGTACTTTCATATTTTATGTACAGTATAAAATATATACTTGATGTACTTTCAAGTTTTATGTGCAGTATATAATAAATATTTGGGGTTCCTTCATATTTTATGTACAGTATATAATATATATTTTGTGAAATTTGATATTTCATCTACTGTATATAAGATATCGTTGGTGAAATTTGATATTTTATGTACAGTATATGATATATAATTCGTGTACTTTCATATTTTACTTGCAGTATATAATACCTATTTGGTGTACTTTGATATTTTATGTACAGTGCATAATATATAGGTGTAGTTTCATATTTTATGTACAGTATATGGTATATAATTCCTGAAATTTGATATTATATGTACAGTATATCATATGTATTTGGTGTAATTTGATATTATATGTACAATATATAATATGTATTTGGTGAAATTTTATATTTTATGTACAGTATATAATATATGTTTGGTGTACTTTCATATTTTATGTACAGTATATAGTATATATTAGGTGAAATTTGATTTTTTATGTACATTATATAACAGATATTTGGTGAAATGTGATATTATATGTACAGTATATTATGTTTTTGGTGAAATTTGATATTTTATTTACAGTATATAAGATATATTTGGTGAAATTTTATATTTTATAAACAGTATATATTGTATATTTTGTGTACTTTCATATTTTATGTACAGTGTATAGAATATATTTGGTGACATTTGATATTTTATGTACAGTATGTAATATAAATTTGTTGAAATTTGATATTTTATGTACAGTATGTAATATATATTTGGTGTACTTTCATATTTTAAGTACAGTATAAAATATATACTTGATGTAGTTTCATATTTTATGTACAGAAAATAATATATATTTGTTGAAATTTCTTATTTTATGTACAGTATATAATATATATTTGGTGAAATTTGATATTACAGGTACAGTATATAATATATATTTGGTGAAATTTGATATTTTTTGAACTGTATATAATATATATTTGGTGAAATTTCATACTTTATGTACAGTATAAAACATATATTTGGTGAAATTTGATATTTTATGTTCAGTATATAATATATATTTGGTGTACTTTCATATTTTATGTGCAGTATAAAATATATACTTGATGTACTTTCATATTTTATGTAAGAAAATAATACATATTTGTTGAAATTTGATATTTTATGTACAGTATATAATTTATATTTGGTGCAATTTTATATTTTATGTACTCTATATCATATATATTTGGTGTACTTACCAGTTTTATGTACAGTATATAATATATATTTGGTGAAATTTGATATTATAGGTACACTATATAATATATATTTGGTGAAATTTGATATTTTACTTACAGTATATAATATATATTTGCTGTATTTTCATATTTTATGTACACTATATAATATATATTTGGTGACATTTGATATTTTATGAACAATATGTAAGATATGTTTGTTTAAATTTGAAATTTTGTGTACAGTATATAATATATATTTGGTGAAATTTGATGTTATAAGTACAGTATATAATATATATTTGGTGAAATTTGATATTTAATGTACAGTATATAATATATATTTGGTGAAATTTGATATTTTATGTACAGTATATAAGATATATTTGGTGAAATTTGATATTTTATATACTATATATATATTTGGTGTACTTTCCTATTTTATGTACATATATAGTATATATTTGGTGAAATTCGATATTTTTTGCACAGTACATAGTAGATATTTGGTGAAATTTGATATTATATGTACAGTATATAGTATACTTTGGGTTAAATTTGATATTTTGTGTACAGTATATAATATATATTTGGAGAAATTTGATATTTTATGTACAGTATATAATATATATTTCGTGAAATTTGATATTTTATATACAGTATGTAATATATATTTGGTGTACTTTCATATTTTATGTACAGTATAAAATATATACCTGATGTACTTTCAAGTTTTATGTGCAGTATATAATAAATATTTGGGGTGCTTACTTATTTTATGTACAGTATATAATACATATTTTGTGAAATTTGATATTTCATCTACTGTATATAAGATATAGTTGGTGAAATTTGATATTTTATCTACAGTATATGATATATAATTGGTGTACTTTCATATTTTACTTGCAGTTTATAACACATATTTGGTGTACTTTCATATTTTATGTACACTATATAGTATATATTTGTTGACATTTGATATTTTATGTACGGTATATAATATATATTTGTTGAAATTTGATATTTTATGTAAAGTATATAATATATATTTGGTGAAATTTTATATTTTATGTACACTAGATACTATATATTTGGTGTACTTTCATATTTTGTGTACAGTACATAGTATATATTTGGTGACATTTGATATTTTATGTACAATATATAAGATATGTTTGTTGAAATTTGATATTTTATGTACAGTATATAATATATATTTGGTGAAATTTGATATTTTATGTACAGTATATAATATATATTTGGTGAAATTTGATAATTTAGGAACAGTATAAAAGATATATTTGGTGAAATTTGATATTTTATGTACAGTATATAATATATATTTGGTGAAATTTGATATTTCACACACAGTATATAATATATATTCGATGAAATTTGAGATTTTATGTACGGTATATGATATATATTTGGTGTACTTTCATATTTTACTTATAGTATATAATATATATTTGGTGTACTTTGATATTTTATGCACAGTATATAATATATATTGGTGTAGTTTCATACTTTATGTAGAGTATATAGTATATAATTGCTGAAATTTGATATTTTATATACAGTATATAGTATGTATTTTGTGTAATCTGATATTATATGTAAAGTATATAATATATATTTGGTGAAATTTTATATTTTATATAAAGTATATAACATATATTTGGTGTAATTTCATATTTTATGTACAGTATATAGTATATATTTGGTGACATTTGATATTTTATGTACAGTATATAATATATATTTGCTGAAATTTGATATTTTATTTACAGTAAATAATATATATTTGGTGAAATTTTATATTTTATGTACAGTGTATAATATGTATTTGGTGTACTTTCATATTTTATGTACAGTATACAGTATATAGTTGGTGACATTAGATATTTTATGTACAGTAGATAATATATATTTGTTGAAATTTGACATTTTATATACAGTATATAATATATATTTGGTGAAATTTTATATTTTACTTACAGTATATAATACATATTTGGTGTATTTTCATATTTTATGTACAGTATATAATATATATGGTGACATTTGATATTTTATCAACAATATGTAAGATATGTTTGTTGATATTTGATATTTTATGTACAGTATATAATATATATTTGGTGAAATTTGATATTATAGGTACAGTATATAATATATATTTGGTGAAATTTGATATTTTATGTACGGTATATAATATATATTTGGTGAAATTTGATATTTTATGTACAGTATATAATATATATTTGGTGAAATTTGACATTTTATGTACAGTATATATATATTTGGTGTACTTTCATATTTTATGTACAGTATATAGTATATATTTGGTGAAATTTGATATTTTTTGCACAGTATATAGCAGATATTTGGTGAAATTTGATATTATATGTACAGTATATAATATACTTTGGGTTAAATTTGATATTTTGTCTACATTATATAATATATATTTGGTGAAATTTGATATTTTATGTACAGTATATAATATATACTTGGTGAAATTTGATATTTTATATACAGTATTTAATATATATTTGGTGTACTTTCATATTTTATGTACAGTATAAAATATATACTTGATGTACTTTCATATTTTATGTACAGCAAATAATACATATTTGTTGTATTTTGATATTTTATATACAGTATATAATATATATTTAGCGAAATTTGATATTAATTGTACAGTATATAATATATATTTGGTGAAATTTGATATTTTATGTACAGTATGTAAAATATATTTGGTGAAATTTGATATTTTTTGTACAGTATATAATATATATTTGGTGTACTTTCATATTTTATGTACAGTATAAAATATATACTTGATGTACTTTCAAGTTTTATGTGCAGTATATAATAAATATTTGGGGTTCCTTCATATTTTGTGTACAGTATATAATATATATTTTGTGAAATTTGATATTTCATCTACTGTATATAAGATATCGTTGGTGAAATTTGATATTTCATGTACAGTATATGATATATAATTGGTGTACTTTCATATTTTACTTGCAGTATATAATACCTATTTGGTGTACTTTGATATTTTATGTACAGTGCATAATATATAGGTGTAGTTTCATATTTTATGTACAGTATATGGTATATAATTCCTGAAATTTGATATTATATGTACAGTATATGATATGTATTTGGTGTAATTTGATATTATATGTACAATATATAATATGTATTTGGTGAAATTTTATATTTTATGTACAGTATATAATATATATTTGGTGTACTTTCATATTTTATGTACAGTATATAGTATATATTAGGTGAAATTTGATTTTTTATGTACATTATATAACAGATATTTGGTGAAATGTGATATTATATGTACAGTATATTATGTTTTTGGTGAAATTTGATATTTTATGTACAGTATATAAGATATATTTGGTGAAATTTTATATTTTTTAAACAGTATATATTGTATATTTTGTGTACTTTCATATTTTATGTACAGTGTATAGAATATATTTGGTGACATTTGATATTTTATGTACAGTATGTAATATAAATTTGTTGAAATTTGATATTTTATGTACAGTATATAATATATATTTGGTGTACTTTCATATTTTAAGTACAGTATAAAATATATACTTGATGTAGTTTCATATTTTATGTACAGAAAATAATGTATATTTGTTGAAATTTCTTATTTTATGTACAGTATATAATATATATTTGGTGAAATTTGATATTATAGGTACAGTATATAATATATATTTGGTGAAATTTGATATTTTTTGAACTGTATATAATATATATTTGGTGAAATTTCATACTTTATGTACAGTATAAAACATATATTTGGTGAAATTTGATATTTTATGTACAGTATATAATATATATTTGGTGTACTTTCATATTTTATGTGCAGTATAAAATATATACTTGATGTACTTTCATATTTTATGTAAGAAAATAATACATATTTGTTGAAATTTGATATTTTATGTACAGTATATAATTTATATTTGGTGGAATTTTATGTTTTATGTACTCTATATCATATATATTTGGTGTACTTACCAGTTTTATGTACAGTATATAATATATATTTGGTGAAATTTGATATTATAGGTACAGTATATAATATATATTTGGTGAAATTTGATATTTTACTTTCAGTATATAATATACATTTGCTGTATTTTCATATTTTATGTACAGTATATAATATATATTTGGTGACATTTGGTATTTTATGAACAATATGTAAGATATGTTTGTTGAAATTTGAAATTTTGTGTACAGTATATAATATATATTTGGTGAAATTTGATGTTATAAGTACAGTATATAATATATATTTGGTGAAATTTGATATTTAATGTACAGTATATAATATATATTTGTTGAAATTTGATATTTTATGTACAGTATATAAGATATATTTGGTGAAATTTGATATTTTATATACTATATATATATTTGGTGTACTTTCCTATTTTATGTACATATATAGTATATATTTGGTGAAATTCGATATTTTTTGCACAGTACATAGTAGATATTTGGTGAAATTTGATATTATATGTACAGTATATAGTATACTTTGGGTTAAATTTGATATTTTGTGTACAGTATATAATATATATTTGGTGAAATTTGATATTTTATGTACAGTATATAATATATATTTCGTGAAATTTGATATTTTATATACAGTATGTAATATATATTTGGTGTACTTTCATATTTTATGTACAGTATAAAATATATACCTGATGTACTTTCAAGTTTTATGTGCAGTATATAATAAATATTTGGGGTGCTTACTTATTTTATGTACAGTATATAATACATATTTTGTGAAATTTGATATTTCATCTACTGTATATAAGATATAGTTGGTGAAATTTGATATTTTATCTACAGTATATGATATATAATTTGTGTACTTTCATATTTTACTTGCAGTTTATAACACATATTTGGTGTACTTTCATATTTTATGTACAGTATATAGTATATATTTGTTGACATTTGATATTTTATGTACGGTATATAATATATATTTGTTGAAATTTGATATTTTATGTAAAGTATATAATATATATTTGGTGAAATTTTATATTTTATGTACACTAGATACTATATATTTGGTGTACTTTCATATTTTATGTACAGTACATACTATATATTTGGTGACATTTGATATTTTATGTACAATATATAAGATATGTTTGTTGAAATTTGATATTTAATTTACAGTATATAATATATATTTGGTGAAATTTGATATTTTATGTACAGTATATAATATATATTTGGTGAAATTTGACATTTTATGTACAGTATATATATATTTGGTGTACTTTCATATTTTATGTACAGTATATAGTATATATTTGGTGAAATTTGATATTTTTTGCACAGTATATAGCAGATATTTGGTGAAATTTGATATTATATGTACAGTATATAATATACTTTGGGTTAAATTTGATATTTTGTCTACATTATATAATATATATTTGGTGAAATTTGATATTTTATGTACAGTATATAATATATACTTGGTGAAATTTGATATTTTATATACAGTATTTAATATATATTTGGTGTACTTTCATATTTTATGTACAGTATAAAATATATACTTGATGTACTTTCATATTTTATGTACAGCAAATAATACATATTTGTTGTATTTTGATATTTTATATACAGTATATAATATATATTTGGCGAAATTTGATATTAATTGTACAGTATATAATATATATTTGGTGAAATTTGATATTTTATGTACAGTATATAAAATATATTTGGTGAAATTTGATATTTTATGTACAGTATATAATATATATTTGGTGTACTTTCATATTTTATGTACAGTATAAAATATATACTTGATGTACTTTCAAGTTTTATGTGCAGTATATAATAAATATTTGGGGTTCCTTCATATTTTATGTACAGTATATAATATATATTTTGTGAAATTTGATATTTCATCTACTGTATATAAGATATCGTTGGTGAAATTTGATATTTTATGTACAGTATATGATATATAATTGGTGTACTTTCATATTTTACTAGCAGTATATAATACCTATTTGGTGTACTTTGATATTTTATGTACAGTGCATAATATATAGGTGTAGTTTCATATTTTATGTACAGTATATGGTATATAATACCTGAAATTTGATATTATATGTACAGTATATCATATGTATTTGGTGTAATTTGATATTATATGTACAATATATAATATGTATTTGGTGAAATTTTATATTTTATGTACAGTATATAATATATGTTTGGTGTACTTTCATATTTTATGTACAGTATATAGTATACATTAGGTGAAATTTGATTTTTTATGTACATTATATAACAGATATTTGGTGAAATGTGATATTATATGTACAGTATATTATGTTTTTGGTGAAATTTGATATTTTATGTACAGTATATAAGATATATTTGGTGAAATTTTATATTTTACAAACAGTATATATTGTATATTTTGTGTACTTTCATATTTTATGTACAGTGTATAGAATATATTTGGTGACATTTGATATTTTATGTACAGTATGTAATATAAATTTGTTGAAATTTGATATTTTATGTACAGTATGTAATATATATTTGGTGTACTTTCATATTTTAAGTACAGTATAAAATATATACTTGATGAAGTTTCATATTTTATGTACAGAAAATAATATATATTTGTTGAAATTTCTTATTTTATGTACAGTATATAATATATATTTGGTGAAATTTGATATTATAGGTACAGTATATAATATATATTTGGTGAAATTTGATATTTTTTGAACTGTATATAATATATATTTGGTGAAATTTCATACTTTATGTACAGTATAAAACATATATTTGGTGAAATTTGATATTTTATGTACAGTATATAATATATATTTGGTGTACTTTCATATTTTATGTGCAGTATAAAATATATACTTGATGTACTTTCATATTTTATGTAAGAAAATAATACATATTTGTTGAAATTTGATATTTTATGTACAGTATATAATTTATATTTGGTGCAATTTTCTGTTTTATGTACTCTATATCATATATATTTGGTGTACTTACCAGTTTTATGTACAGTATATAATATATATTTGGTGAAATTTGATATTTTATGTACAGTATATTATATATATTTGGTGAAATTTGATATTTTATATACAGTAAGTAATATATATTTGGTGTACTTTCATATTTTATGTACAGTATAAAATACATACTTGATGTAGTTTCATATTTTATGTACAGTAAATAATACATATTTTTTGAAATTTAATATTTTATGTACAGTATATAGTATATATTTGGTGACATTTGATATTTTATGTACAGTATGTAATATTAATTTGTTGAAATTTGATATTTTATGTACAGTATATAATATATCTTTGGTGTACTTTCATATTTTATGTAGAGTATAAAATATATACTTGATGTACTTTCAAGTTTTATGGACAGAATACAATATATATTTGGTGTACTTTCATATTTTATATACAGTATATAATATATATTTTGTGAATTTGGATATTTCATGTACGGTATGTTAGACATAATTGGTGAAATTTGATATTTTCTGTACAGTAGATGATATAAAACTTGTGTACTTTCATCTTTTACTTGCAGTATATAATACATATTTGGTGTACTTTGATATTTTATGTACAGTATATAATATATATTTGGTGAAATTTGATATTTTACATACGGTATATAATATATATTTGGTGAAATTTGAGATTTTATGTACAGTATATGATATATATTTGGTGTACTTTCATATTTTACTTACAGTATATAATATATCTTTGGTGTACTTTGATATTTTATGTACAGCATATAATATATATTGGTGTAGTTTCATATTTTATGTAGAGTATATAGTATATAATTGCTGAAATTTGATATTTTATGTACAGTATATAATATGTATTTTGTGTAATTTGATATTATATGTACAGTATATAATATATATTTGGTGAAATTTGATATTTTACACACAGTATATAATATATATTTGGTGAAATTTGAGATTTTATGTACGGTATATGATATATATTTGGTGTAATTTCATATTTTACTTACAGTATATAATATATATTTGGTGTACTTTGCTATTTTATGTACAGTATATAATATATATTGGTGTAGTTTCATATTTTATGTAGAGTATATAATACATATTTGGTGAAATTTGGTATTTTATATACAGTATGTAATATATATTTGGTGTACTTTCATATTATATGTACAGTATAAAATATATAATTCTACTTTCATATTTTATGTACAGTAATTAATACATATTTGTTGAAATTTGATATTTTATATACAGTATATAATATGTATTTTGTGTAATCTGATATTATATGTAAAGTATATAATATATATTTGGTGAAATTTCTTATTTTATGTACAGTATATAATATATATTTGGTGAAATTTGAGATTTTATGTACAGTATGTGATATATATTTGGTGTACTTTCATATTTTACTTACAGTATATAATATATACTTGGTGTACTTTGATATTTTATGTACAGTATATAATATATATTGGTGTAGTTTCATATTTTATGTAGAGTATATAGTATATAATTGCTGAAATTTGATATTTTATATACAGTATATAATATGTATTTTGTGTAATCTGATATTATATGTAAAGTATATAATATATATTTGGTGAAATTTTATATTTTATATACAGTATATAACATATATTTGGTGTAATTTCATATTTTATGTATGGTTTATAGTATATATTTCGTGACATTTGATATTTTATGTACAGTATATAATATATATTTGTTGAAATTTGATATTTTATGTACAGTATATAATATATATTTGCTGAAATTTTATATTTTATGTACAGTGTATAATATATATTTGGTGTACTTTCATATTTTATGTACAGTATATAGTATATATTTGGTGACATTTCATATTTTATGAACAATAGGTAAGATATGTTTGTTGAAATTTGATATTTTATGTACAGTATATAATATATATTGGGTGAAGTTTGATATTATAGGTACAGTATATAATATATATTTGGTGAAATTTGATATTTTATGTACAGTATATAATATATATTTGGTGAAATTTGATATTTTATGTACGGTACATAATATATATTTGGTGTGCTTTCATATTTTATGTACAGTATATAGTATATATCTGGTGAAATTTGATATTTTTTGCACAGTATATAGCAGATATTTGGTGAAATTTGATATTATATGTACAGTATATAATATACTTTGGGTTAAATTTGATATTTTGTGTACAGTATATAATATATATTTGGTGAAATTTGATATTTTATATACAGTATCTAATATATATTTGGTGTACTTTCATATTTTATGTACAGTATAAAATATATACTTGATGTACTTTCATATTTTATGTACAGCAAATAATACATATTTGTTGAAATTTGATATTTTATATACAGTATATAATATATATTTGGCGAAATTTGATATTAATTGTACAGTATATAATATATATTTGGTTAAATTTGATATTTTATGTACAGTATGTAAAATATATTTGGTGAAATTTGATATTTTATGTACAGTATATAATATATATTTGGTGTACTTTCATATTTTATGTACAGTATAAAATATATACTTGATGTACTTTCAAGTTTTATGTGCAGTATATAATAAATATTTGGGGTTCCTTCATATTTTATGTACAGTATATAATATATATTTTGTGAAATTTGATATTTCATCTACTGTATATAAGATATCGTTGGTGAAATTTGATATTTTATGTACAGTATATGATATATAATTGGTGTACTTTCATATTTTACTTGCAGTATATAATACCTATTTGGTGTACTTTGATATTTTATGTACAGTGCATAATATATAGGTGTAGTTTCATATTTTATGTACAGTATATGGCATATAATTCCTGAAATTTGATATTATATGTACAGTATATCATATGTATTTGGTGTAATTTGATATTATATGTACAATATATAATATGTATTTGGTGAAATTTTATATTTTATGTACAGTATATAATATATGTTTGGTGTACTTTCATATTTTATGTACAGTATATAGTATATATTAGGTGAAATTTGATTTTTTATGTACATTATATAACAGATATTTGGTGAAATGTGATATTATATGTACAGTATATTATGTTTTTGGTGAAATTTGATATTTTATGTACAGTATATAAGATATATTTGGTGAAATTTTATATTTTATAAACAGTATATATTGTATATTTTGTGTACTTTCATATTTTATGTACAGTGTATAGAATATATTTGGTGACATTTGATATTTTATGTACAGTATGTAATATAAATTTGTTGAAATTTGATATTTTATGTACAGTATGTAATATATATTTGGTGTACTTTCATATTTTAAGTACAGTATAAAATATATACTTGATGTAGTTTCATATTTTATGTACAGAAAATAATATATATTTGTTGAAATTTCTTATTTTATGTACAGTATATAATATATATTTGGTGAAATTTGATATTATAGGTACAGTATATAATATATATTTGGTGAAATTTGATATTTTTTGAACTGTATATAATATATATTTGGTGAAATTTCATACTTTATGTACAGTATAAAACATATATTTGGTGAAATTTGATATTTTATGTACAGTATATAATATATATTTGGTGTACTTTCATATTTTATGTGCAGTATAAAATATATACTTGATTTACTTTCATATTTTATGTAAGAAAATAATACATATTTGTTGAAATTTGATATTTTATGTACAGTATATAATTTATATTTGGTGCAATTTTATATTTTATGTACTCTATATCATATATATTTGGTGTAATTACCAGTTTTATGTACAGTATATAATATATATTTGGTGAAATTTGATATTATAGGTACACTATATAATATATATTTGGTGAAATTTGATATTTTACTTACAGTATATAATATATATTTGCTGTATTTTCATATTTTATGTACAGTATATAATATATATTTGGTGACATTTGATATTTTATGAACAATATATAAGATATGTTTGTTGAAATTTGAAATTTTGTGTACAGTATATAATATATATTTGGTGAAATTTGATGTTATAAGTACAGTATATAATATATATTTGGTGAAATTTGATATTTAATGTACAGTATATAAGATATATTTGGTGAAATTTGATATTTTATATACAGTATGTAATATATATTTGGTGTACTTTCATATTTTATGTACAGTATAAAATATATACCTGATGTACTTTCAAGTTTTATGTGCAGTATATAATAAATATTTGGGGTGCTTACTTATTTTATGTACAGTATATAATACATATTTTGTGAAATTTGATATTTCATCTACTGTATATAAGATATAGTTGGTGAAATTTGATATTTTATCTACAGTATATGATATATAATTGGTGTACTTTCATATTTTACTTGCAGTTTATAACACATATTTGGTGTACTTTCATATTTTATGTACAGTATATAGTATATATTTGTTGACATTTGATATTTTATGTATGGTATATAATATATATTTGTTGAAATTTGATATTTTATGTAAAGTATATAATATATATTTGGTGAAATTTTATATTTTATGTACACTAGATACTATATATTTGGTGTACTTTCATATTTTGTGTACAGTACATAGTATATATTTGGTGACATTTGATATTTTATGTACAATATATAAGATATGTTTGTTGAAATTTGATATTTTATGTACAGTATATAATATATATTTGGTGAAATTTGATATTTTATGTACAGTATATAATATATATTTGGTGAAATTTGATAATTTAGGTACAGTATAAAAGATATATTTGGTGAAATTTGATATTTTATGTACAGTATATAATACACATTTGGTGAAATTTGATATTTCACCCACAGTATATAATATATATTTGATGAAATTTGAGATTTTATGTACGGTATATGATATATATTTGGTGTACTTTCATATTTTACTTATAGTATATAATATATATTTGGTGTACTTTGATATTTTATGCACAGTATATAATATATATTGGTGTAGTTTCATACTTTATGTAGAGTATATAGTATATAATTGCTGAAATTTGATATTTTATATACAGTATATAATATGTATTTTGTGTAATCTGATATTATATGTAAAGTATATAATATATATTTGGTGAAATTTTATATTTTATATAAATTATATAACATATATTTGGTGTAATTTCATATTTTATGTACAGTATATAGTATATATTTGGTGACATTTGATATTTTATGTACAGTATATAATATATATTTGCTGAAATTTGATATTTTATTTACAGTAAATAATATATATTTGGTGAAATTTTATATTTTATGTACAGTGTATAATATGTATTTGGTGTACTTTCATATTTTATGTACAGTATATAGTATATAGTTGGTGACATTAGATATTTTATGTACAGTAGATAATATATATTTGTTGAAATTTGACATTTTATATACAGTATATAATATATATTTGGTGAAATTTTATATTTTACTTACAGTATATAATACATATTTGGTGTATTTTCATATTTTATGTACAGTATATAATATATATATGGTGACATTTGATATTTTATCAACAATATGTAAGATATGTTTGTTGATATTTGATATTTTATGTACAGTATATAATATATATTTGGTGAAATTTGATATTATAGGTACAGTATATAATATATATTTGGTGAAATTTGATATTTTATGTACGGTATATAATATATATTTGGTGAAATTTGATATTTTATGTACAGTATATAATATATATTTGGTGAAATTTGACATTTTATGTACAGTATATATATATTTGGTGTACTTTCATATTTTATGTACAGTATATAGTATATATTTGGTGAAATTTGATATTTTTTGCACAGTATATAGCAGATATTTGGTGAAATTTGATATTATATGTACAGTATATAATATACTTTGGGTTAAATTTGATATTTTGTCTACATTATATAATATATATTTGGTGAAATTTGATATTTTATGTACAGTATATAATATATACTTGGTGAAATTTGATATTTTATATACAGTATTTAATATATATTTGGTGTACTTTCATATTTTATGTACAGTATAAAATATATTCTTGATGTACTTTCATATTTTATGTACAGCAAATAATACATATTTGTTGTATTTTGATATTTTATATACAGTATATAATATATATTTGGCGAAATTTGATATTAATTGTACAGTATATAATATATATTTGGTGAAATTTGATATTTTATGTACAGTATGTAAAATATATTTGGTGAAATTTGATATTTTATGTACAGTATATAATATATATTTGGTGTACTTTCATATTTTATGTACAGTATAAAATATATACTTGATGTACTTTCAAGTTTTATGTGCAGTATATAATAAATATTTGGGGTTCCTTCATATTTTATGTACAGTATATAATATATATTTTGTGAAATTTGATATTTCATCTACTGTATATAAGATATCGTTGGTGAAATTTGATATTTTATGTACAGTATATGATATATAATTGGTGTACTTTCATATTTTACTTGCAGTATATAATACCTATTTGGTGTACTTTGATATTTTATGTACAGTGCATAATATATAGGTGTAGTTTCATATTTTATGTACAGTATATGGTATATAATTCCTGAAATTTGATATTATATGTACAGTATATGATATGTATTTGGTGTAATTTGATATTATATGTACAATATATAATATGTATTTGGTGAAATTTTATATTTTATGTACAGTATATAATATATATTTGGTGTACTTTCATATTTTATGTACAGTATATAGTATATATTAGGTGAAATTTGATTTTTTATGTACATTATATAACAGATATTTGGTGAAATGTGATATTATATGTACAGTATATTATGTTTTTGGTGAAATTTGATATTTTATGTACAGTATATAAGATATATTTGGTGAAATTTTATATTTTATAAACAGTATATATTGTATATTTTGTGTACTTTCATATTTTATGTACAGTGTATAGAATATATTTGGTGACATTTGATATTTTATGTACAGTATGTAATATAAATTTGTTGAAATTTGATATTTTATGTACAGTATGTAATATATATTTGGTGTACTTTCATATTTTAAGTACAGTATAAAATATATACTTGATGTAGTTTCATATTTTATGTACAGAAAATAATATATATTTGTTGAAATTTCTTATTTTATGTACAGTATATAATACATATTTGGTGAAATTTGATATTATAGGTACAGTATGTAATATATATTTGGTGAAATTTGCTATTTTTTGAACTGTATATAATATATATTTGGTGAAATTTCATACTTTATGTACAGTATAAAACATATATTTGGTGAAATTTGATATTTTATGTACAGTATATAATATATATTTGGTGTACTTTCATATTTTATGTGCAGTATAAAATATATACTTGATGTACTTTCATATTTTATGTAAGAAAATAATACATATTTGTTGAAATTTTATATTTTATGTACAGTATATAATTTATATTTGGTGCAATTTTATGTTTTATGTACTCTATATCATATATATTTGGTGTACTTACCAGTTTTATGTACAGTATATAATATATATTTGGTGAAATTTGATATTTTATGTACAGTATATTATATATATTTGGTGAAATTTGATATTTTATATACAGTAAGTAATATATATTTGGTGTACTTTCATATTTTATGTACAGTATAAAATACATACTTGATGTAGTTTCATATTTTATGTACAGTAAATAATACATATTTTTTGAAATTTAATATTTTATGTACAGTATATAGTATATATTTGGTGACATTTGATATTTTATGTACAGTATGTAATATAAATTTGTTGAAATTTGATATTTTATGTACAGTATGTAATATATCTTTGGTGTACTTTCATATTTTATGTAGAGTATAAAATATATACTTGATGTACTTTCAAGTTTTATGGACAGAATACAATATATATTTGGTGTACTTTCATATTTTATATACAGTATATAATATATATTTTGTGAATTTGGATATTTCGTGTACTGTATGTTAGACATAATTGGTGAAATTTGATATTTTCTGTACAGTAGATGATATATAACTTGTGTACTTTCATCTTTTACTTGCAGTATATAATACATATTTGGTGTACTTTGATATTTTATGTACAGTATATAATATATATTTGGTGAAATTTGATATTTTACATACGGTATATAATATATATTTGGTGAAATTTGAGATTTTATGTACAGTATATGATATATATTTGGTGTACTTTCATATTTTACTTACAGTATATAATATATCTTTGGTGTACTTTGATATTTTATGTACAGCATATAATATATATTGGTGTATTTTCATATTTTATGTAGAGTATATAGTATATAATTGCTGAAATTTGATATTTTATGTACAGTATATAATATGTATTTTGTGTAATTTGATATTATATGTACAGTATATAATATATATTTGGTGAAATTTGATATTTTACACACAGTATATAATATATATTTGGTGAAATTTGAGATTTTATGTACGGTATATGATATATATTTGGTGTAATTTCATATTTTACTTACAGTATATAATATATATTTGGTGTACTTTGCTATTTTATGTACAGTATATAATATATATTGGTGTAGTTTCATATTTTATGTAGAGTATATAATACATATTTGGTGAAATTTGGTATTTTATATACAGTATGTAATATATATTTGGTGTACTTTCATATTATATGTACAGTATAAAATATATAATTCTACTTTCATATTTTATGTACAGTAATTAATACATATTTGTTGAAATTTGATATTTTATATACAGTATATAATATATATTTGGTGAAATTTCATATTATATTTACAGTATATAATATATATTTGGTGAAATTTCTTATTTTATGTACAGTATATAATATATATTTGGTGAAATTTGAGATTTTATGTACAGTATGTGATATATATTTGGTGTACTTTCATATTTTACTTACAGTATATAATATATACTTGGTGTACTTTGATATTTTATGTACAGTATATAATATATATTGGTGTAGTTTCATATTTTATGTAGAGTATATAGTATATAATTGCTGAAATTTGATATTTTATATACAGTATATAATATGTATTTTGTGTAATCTGATATTATATGTAAAGTATATAATATATATTTGGTGAAATTTTATATTTTATATACAGTATATAACATATATTTGGTGTAATTTCATATTTTATGTACGGTTAATAGTATATATTTCGTGACATTTGATATTTTATGTACAGTATATAATATATATTTGTTGAAATTTGATATTTTATGTACAGTATATAATATATATTTGCTGAAATTTTATATTTTATGTACAGTGTATAATATATATTTGGTGTACTTTCATATTTTATGTACAATTTATAGTATATATTTGGTGACATTTCATATTTTATGAACAATAGGTAAGATATGTTTGTTGAAATTTGATATTTTATGTACAGTATATAATATATATTGGGTGAAGTTTGATATTATAGGTACAGTATATAATATATATTTGGTGAAATTTGATATTTTATGTACAGTATATAATATATATTTGGTGAAATTTGATATTTTATGTACGGTACATAATATATATTTGGTGTACTTTCATATTTTATGTACAGTATATAGTATATATCTGGTGAAATTTGATATTTTTTGCACAGTATATAGCAGATATGTGGTGAAATTTGATATTATATGTACAGTATATAATATACTTTGGGTTAAATTTGATATTTTGTGTACAGTATATAATATATATTTGGTGAAATTTGATATTTTATGTACAGTATATAATATATATTTGGTGAAATTTGATATTTTATATACAGTATCTAATATATATTTGGTGTACTTTCATATTTTATGTACAGTATAAAATATATACTTGATGTACTTTCATATTTTATGTACAGCAAATAATACATATTTGTTGAAATTTGATATTTTATATACAGTATATAATATATATTTGGCGAAATTTGATATTAATTGTACAGTATATAATATATATTTGGTGAAATTTGATATTTTATGTACAGTATATAATATATATTTGCTGAAATTTGATATTTTATTTACAGTAAATAATATATATTTGGTGAAATTTTATATTTTATGTACAGTGTATAATATATATTTGGTGTACTTTCATATTTTATGTACAGTATATAGTATATAGTTGGTGACATTAAATATTTTATGTACAGTAGATAATATATATTTGTTGAAATTTGACATTTTATATACAGTATATAATATATATTTGGTGAAATTTTATATTTTACTTACAGTATATAATATATATTTGGTGTATTTTCATATTTTATGTACAGTATAAAATATATATATGGTGACATTTGATATTTTATCAACAATATGTAAGATATGTTTGTTGAAATTTGATATTTTATGTACAGTATATAATATATATTTGGTGAAATTTGATATTATAGGTACAGTATATAATATATATTTGGTGAAATTTGATATTTTATGTACGGTATATAATATATATTTGGTGAAATTTGATATTTTATGTACAGTATATAATATATATTTGGTGAAATTTGACATTTTATGTACAGTATATATATATTTGGTGTACTTTCATATTTTATGTACAGTATATAGTATATATTTGGTGAAATTTGATATTTTTTGCACAGTATATAGCAGATATTTGGTGAAATTTGATATTATATTTACAGTATATAATATACTTTGGGTTAAATTTAATATTTTGTCTACATTATATAATATATATTTGGTGAAATTTGATATTTTATATACAGTATATAATATATACTTGGTGAAATTTGATATTTTATATACAGTATTTAATATATATTTGGTGTACTTTCATATTTTATGTACAGTATAAAATATATTCTTGATGTACTTTCATATTTTATGTACAGCAAATAATACATATTTGTTGTATTTTGATATTTTATATACAGTATATAATATATATTTGGCGAAATTTGATATTAATTGTACAGTATATAATATATATTTGGTGAAATTTGATATTTTATGTACTGTATGTAAAATATATTTGGTGAAATTTGATATTTTATGTACAGTATATAATATATATTTGGTGTACTTTCATATTTTATGTACAGTATAAAATATATACTTGATGTACTTTCAAGTTTTATGTGCAGTATATAATAAATATTTGGGGTTCCTTCATATTTTATGTACAGTATATAATATATATTTTGTGAAATTTGATATTTCATCTACTGTATATAAGATATCGTTGGTGAAATTTGATATTTTATGTACAGTATATGATATATAATTGGTGTACTTTCATATTTTACTTGCAGTATATAATACCTATTTGGTGTACTTTGATATTTTATGTACAGTGCATAATATATAGGTGTAGTTTCATATTTTATGTACAGTATATGGTATATAATTCCTGAAATTTGATATTATATGTACAGTATATGATATGTATTTGGTGTAATTTGATATTATATGTACAATATATAATATGTATTTGGTGAAATTTTATATTTTATGTACAGTATATAATATATATTTGGTGTACTTTCATATTTTATGTACAGTATATAGTATATATTAGGTGAAATTTGATTTTTTATGTACATTATATAATAGATATTTGGTGAAATGTGATATTATATGTACAGTATATTATGTTTTTGGTGAAATTTGATATTTTATGTACAGTATATAAGATATATTTGGTGAAATTTTATATTTTATAAACAGTATATATTGTATATTTTGTGTACTTTCATATTTTATGTACAGTGTATAGAATATATTTGGTGACATTTGATATTTTATGTACAGTATGTAATATAAATTTGTTGAAATTTGATATTTTATGTACAGTATGAAATATATATTTGGTGTACTTTCATATTTTAAGTACAGTATAAAATATATACTTGATGTAGTTTCATATTTTATGTACAGAAAATAATATATATTTGTTGAAATTTCTTATTTTATGTACAGTATATAATATATATTTGGTGAAATTTGATATTATAGGTACAGTATATAATATATATTTGGTGAAATTTGATATTTTTTGAACTGTATATAATATATATTTGGTGAAATTTCATACTTTATGTACAGTATAAAACATATATTTGGTGAAATTTGATATTTTATGTACAGTATATAATATATATTTGGTGTACTTTCATATTTTATGTGCAGTATAAAATATATACTTGATGTACTTTCATATTTTATGTAAGAAAATAATACATATTTGTTGAAATTTGATATTTTATGTACAGTATATAATTTATATTTGGTGCAATTTTATGTTTTATGTACTCTATATCATATATATTTGGTGTACTTACCAGTTTTATGTACAGTATATAATATATATTTGGTGAAATTTGATATTTTATGTACAGTATATTATATATATTTGGTGAAATTTGATATTTTATATACAGTAAGTAATATATATTTGGTGTACTTTCATATTTTATGTACAGTATAAAATACATACTTGATGTAGTTTCATATTTTATGTACAGTAAATAATACATATTTTTTGAAATTTAATATTTTATGTACAGTATATAGTATATATTTGGTGACATTTGATATTTTATGTACAGTATGTAATATAAATTTGTTGAAATTTGATATTTTATGTACAGTATGTAATATATCTTTGGTGTACTTTCATATTTTATGTAGAGTATAAAATATATACTTGATGTACTTTCAAGTTTTATGGACAGAATACAATATATATTTGGTGTACTTTCATATTTTATATACAGTATATAATATATATTTTGTGAATTTGGATATTTCGTGTACGGTATGTTAGACATAATTGGTGAAATTTGATATTTTCTGTACAGTAGATGATATATAACTTGTGTACTTTCATCTTTTACTTGCAGTATATAATACATATTTGGTGTACTTTGATATTTTATGTACAGTTTATAATATATATTTGGTGAAATTTGATATTTTACATACGGTATATAATATATATTTGGTGAAATTTGAGATTTTATGTACAGTATATGATATATATTTGGTGTACTTTCATATTTTACTTACAGTATATAATATATCTTTGGTGTACTTTGATATTTTATGTACAGCATATAATATATATTGGTGTATTTTCATATTTTATGTAGAGCATATAGTATATAATTGCTGAAATTTGATATTTTATGTACAGTATATAATATGTATTTTGTGTAATTTGATATTATATGTACAGTATATAATATATATTTGGTGAAATTTGATATTTTACACACAGTATATAATATATATTTGGTGAAATTTGAGATTTTATGTACGGTATATGATATATATTTGGTGTAATTTCATATTTTACTTACAGTATATAATATATATTTGGTGTACTTTGCTTTTTTATGTACAGTATATAATATATATTGGTGTAGTTTCATATTTTATGTAGAGTATATAATACATATTTGGTGAAATTTGGTATTTTATATACAGTATGTAATATATATTTGGTGTACTTTCATATTATATGTACAGTATAAAACATATAATTCTACTTTCATATTTTATGTACAGTAATTAATACATATTTGTTGAAATTTTATATTTTATATACAGTATATAATATGTATTTTGTGTAATCTGATATTATATGTAAAGTATATAATATATATTTGCTGAAATTTCTTATTTTATGAACAGTATATAATATATATTTGGTGAAATTTGAGATTTTATGTACAGTATGTGATATATATTTGGTGTACTTTCATATTTTACTTACAGTATATAATATATACTTGGTGTACTTTGATATTTTATGTACAGTATATAATATATATTGGTGTAGTTTCATATTTTATGTAGAGTATATAGTATATAATTGCTGAAATTTGATATTTTATATACAGTATATAATATGTATTTTGTGTAATCTGATATTATATGTAAAGTATATAATATATATTTGGTGAAATTTTATATTTTATATACAGTATATAACATATATTTGGTGTAATTTCATATTTTATGTACGGTTTATAGTATATATTTCGTGACATTTGATATTTTATGTACAGTATATAATATATATTTGTTGAAATTTGATATTTTATGTACAGTATATAATATATATTTGCTGAAATTTTATATTTTATGTACAGTGTATAATATATATTTGGTGTACTTTCATATTTTATGTACAGTATATAGTATATATTTGGTGACATTTCATATTTTATGAACAATAGGTAAGATATGTTTGTTGAAATTTGATATTTTATGTACAGTATATAATATATATTCGGTGAAGTTTGATATTATAGGTACAGTATATAATATATATTTGGTGAAATTTGATATTTTATGTACAGTATATAATATATATTTGGTGAAATTTGATATTTTATGTACGGTACATAATATATATTTGGTGTACTTTCATATTTTATGTACAGTATATAGTATATATCTGGTGAAATTTGATATTTTTTGCACAGTATATAGCAGATATTTGGTGAAATTTGATATTATATGTACAGTATATAATATACTTTGGGTTAAATTTGATATTTTGTGTACAGTATATAATATATATTTGGTGAAATTTGATATTTTATGTACAGTATATAATATATATTTGGTGAAATTTGATATTTTATATACAGTATCTAATATATATTTGGTGTACTTTCATATTTTATGTACAGTATAAAATATATACTTGATGTACTTTCATATTATATGTACAGCAAATAATACATATTTGTTGAAATTTGATATTTTATATACAGTATATAATATATATTTGGCGAAATTTGATATTAATTGTACAGTATATAGTATATATTTGTTGACATTTCATATTTTATGTACGGTATATAATATATATTTGTTGAAATTTGATTTTTTATGTAAAGTATATAATATATATTTGGTGAAATTTTATATTTTATGTACACTAGATACTATATATTTGGTGTACTTTCATATTTTATGTACAGTATATAGTATATATTTGGTGACATTTGATATTTTATGTACAATATATAAGATATGTTTGTTGAAATTTGATATTTTATGTACAGTATATAATATATATTTGGTGAAATTTGATATTTTATGTACAGTATATAATATATATTTGGTGAAATTTGATAATTTAGGTACAGTATAAAAGATATATTTGGTGAAATTTGATATTTTATGTACAGTATATAATATATATTTGGTGAAATTTGATATTTCACCCACAGTATATAATATATATTTGATGAAATTTGAGATTTTATGTATGGTATATGATATATATTTGGTGTACTTTCATATTTTACTTATAGTATATAATATATATTTGGTGTACTTTGATATTTTATGCACAGTATATAATATATATTGGTGTAGTTTCATACTTTATGTAGAGTATATAGTATATAATTGCTGAAATTTGATATTTTATATACAGTATATAATATGTATTTTGTGTAATCTGATATTATATGTAAAGTATATAATATATATTTGGTGAAATTTTATATTTTATATAAAGTATATAACATATATTTGGTGTAATTTCATATTTTATGTACAGTATATAGTATATATTTGGTGACATTTGATATTTTATGTACAGTATATAATATATATTTGCTGAAATTTGATATTTTATTTACAGTAAATAATATATATTTGGTGAAATTTTATATTTTATGTACAGTGTATAATATATATTTGGTGTACTTTCATATTTTATGTACAGTATATAGTATATAGTTGGTGACATTAAATATTTTATGTACAGTAGGTAATATATATTTGTTGAAATTTGACATTTATATACAGTATATAATATATATTTGGTGAAATTTTATATTTTACTTACAGTATATAATATATATTTGGTGTATTTTCATATTTTATGTACAGTCTATAATATATATATGGTGACATTTGATATTTTATCAACAATATGTAAGATATGTTTGTTGAAATTTGATATTTTATGTACAGTATATAATATATATTTGGTGAAATTTGATATTATAGGTACAGTATATAATATATATTTGGTGAAATTTGATATTTTATGTACGGTATATAATATATATTTGGTGAAATTTGATATTTTATGTACAGTATATAATATATATTTGGTGAAATTTGACATTTTATGTACAGTATATATATATTTGGTGTACTTTCATATTTTATGTACAGTATATAGTATATATTTGGTGAAATTTGATATTTTTTGCACAGTATATAGCAGATATTTGGTGAAATTTGATATTATATGTACAGTATATAATATACTTTGGGTTAAATTTGATATTTTGTCAACATTATATAATATATATTTGGTGAAATTTGATATTTTATGTACAGTATATAATATATACTTGGTGAAATTTGATATTTTATATACAGTATTTAATATATATTTGGTGTACTTTCATATTTTATGTACAGTATAAAATATATTCTTGATGTACTTTCATATTTTATGTACAGCAAATAATACATATTTGTTGTATTTTGATATTTTATATACAGTATATAATATATATTTGGCGAAATTTGATATTAATTGTACAGTATATAATATATATTTGGTGAAATTTGATATTTTATGTACAGTATGTAAAATATATTTGGTGAAATTTGATATTTTACGTACAGTATATAATATATATTTGCTGTACTTTCATATTTTATGTACAGTATAAAATATATACTTGATGTACTTTCAAGTTTTATGTGCAGTATATAATAAATATTTGGGGTTCCTTCATATTTTATGTACAGTATATAATATATATTTTGTGAAATTTGATATTTCATCTACTGTATATAAGATATCGTTGGTGAAATTTGATATTTTATGTACAGTATATGATATATAATTGGTGTACTTTCATATTTTACTTGCAGTATATAATACCTATTTGGTGTACTTTGATATTTTATGTACAGTGCATAATATATAGGTGTAGTTTCATATTTTATGTACAGTATATGGTATATAATTCCTGAAATTTGATATTATATGTACAGTATATCATATGTATTTGGTGTAATTTGATATTATATGTACAATATATAATATGTATTTGGTGAAATTTTATATTTTATGTACAGTATATAATATATGTTTGGTGTACTTTCATATTTTATGTACAGTATATTGTATATATTAGGTGAAATTTGATTTTTTATGTACATTATATAACAGATATTTGGTGAAATGTGATATTATATGTACAGTATATTATGTTTTTGGTGAAATTTGATATTTTATGTACAGTATATAAGATATATTTGGTGAAATTTTATATTTTATAAACAGTATATATTGTATATTTTGTGTACTTTCATATTTTATGTACAGTGTATAGAATATATTTGGTGACATTTGATATTTTATGTACAGTATGTAATATAAATTTGTTGAAATTTGATATTTTATGTACAGTATGTAATATATATTTGGTGTACTTTCATATTTTAAGTACAGTATAAAATATATACTTGATGTAGTTTCATATTTTATGTACAGAAAATAATATATATTTGTTGAAATTTCTTATTTTATGTACAGTATATAATATATATTTGGTGAAATTTGATATTACAGGTACAGTATATAATATATATTTGGTGAAATTTGATATTTTTTGAACTGTATATAATATATATTTGGTGAAATTTCATACTTTATGTACAGTATAAAACATATATTTGGTGAAATTTGATATTTTATGTACAGTATATAATATATATTTGGTGTACTTTCATATTTTATGTGCAGTATAAAATATATACTTGATGTACTTTCATATTTTATGTAAGAAAATAATACATATTTGTTGAAATTTGATATTTTATGTACAGTATATAATTTATATTTGGTGCAATTTTATGTTTTATGTACTCTATATCATATATATTTGGTGTACTTACCAGTTTTATGTACAGTATATAATATATATTTGGTGAAATTTGATATTATAGGTACAGTATATAATATATATTTGGTGAAATTTGATATTTTACTTTCAGTATATAATATACATTTGCTGTATTTTCATATTTTATGTACAGTATATAATATATATTTGGTGACATTTGATATTTTATGAACAATATGTAAGATATGTTTGTTGAAATTTGAAATTTTGTGTACAGTATATAATATATATTTGGTGAAATTTGATGTTATAAGTACAGTATATAATATATATTTGGTGAAATTTGATATATAATGTACAGTATATAATATATATTTGGTGAAATTTGATATTTTATGTACAGTATATAAGATATATTTGGTGAAATTTGATATTTTATATACTATATATATATTTGGTGTACTTTCCTATTTTATGTACATATATAGTATATATTTGGTGAAATTCGATATTTTTTGCACAGTACATAGTAGATATTTGGTGAAATTTGATATTATATGTACAGTATATAGTATACTTTGGGTTAAATTTGATATTTTGTGTACAGTATATAATATATATTTGGTGAAATTTGATATTTTATGTACAGTATATAATATATATTTTGTGAAATTTGATATTTTATATACAGTATGTAATATATATTTGGTGTACTTTCATATTTTATGTACAGTATAAAATATATACCTGATGTACTTTCAAGTTTTATGTGCAGTATATAATAAATATTTGGGGTGCTTACTTATTTTATGTACAGTATATAATACATATTTTGTGAAATTTGATATTTCATCTACTGTATATAAGATATAGTTGGTGAAATTTGATATTTTATCTACAGTATATGATATATAATTGGTGTACTTTCATATTTTACTTGCAGTTTATAACACATATTTGGTGTACTTTCATATTTTATGTACAGTATATAGTATATATTTGTTGACATTTGATATTTTATGTATGGTATATAATATATATTTGTTGAAATTTGATATTTTATGTAAAGTATATAATATATATTTGGTGAAATTTTATATTTTATGTACACTAGATACTATATATTTGGTGTACTTTCATATTTTGTGTACAGTACATAGTATATATTTGGTGACATTTGATATTTTATGTACAATATATAAGATATGTTTGTTGAAATTTGATATTTTATGTACAGTATATAATATATATTTGGTGAAATTTGATATTTTATGTACAGTATATAATATATATTTGGTGAAATTTGATAATTTAGGTACAGTATAAAAGATATATTTGGTGAAATTTGATATTTTATGTACAGTATATAATATACATTTGGTGAAATTTGATATTTCACCCACAGTATATAATATATATTTGATGAAATTTGAGATTTTATGTACGGTATATGATATATATTTGGTGTACTTTCATATTTTACTTATAGTATATAATATATATTTGGTGTACTTTGATATTTTATGCACAGTATATAATATATATTGGTGTAGTTTCATACTTTATGTAGAGTATATAGTATATAATTGCTGAAATTTGATATTTTATATACAGTATATAATATGTATTTTGTGTAATCTGATATTATATGTAAAGTATATAATATATATTTGGTGAAATTTTATATTTTATATAAAGTATATAACATATATTTGGTGTAATTTCATATTTTATGTACAGTATATAGTATATATTTGGTGACATTTGATATTTTATGTACAGTATATAATATATATTTGCTGAAATTTGATATTTTATTTACAGTAAATAATATATATTTGGTGAAATTTTATATTTTATGTACAGTGTATAATATGTATTTGGTGTACTTTCATATTTTATGTACAGTATATAGTATATAGTTGGTGACATTAGATATTTTATGTACAGTAGATAATATATATTTGTTGAAATTTGACATTTTATATACAGTATATAATATATATTTGGTTAAATTTTATATTTTACTTACAGTATATAATACATATTTGGTGTATTTTCATATTTTATGTACAGTATATAATATATATATGGTGACATTTGATATTTTATCAACAATATGTAAGATATGTTTGTTGAAATTTGATATTTTATGTACAGTATATAATATATATTTGGTGAAATTTGATATTATAGGTACAGTATATAATATATATTTGGTGAAATTTGATATTTTATGTACGGTATATAATATATATTTGGTGAAATTTGATATTTTATGTACAGTATATAATATATATTTGGTGAAATTTGACATTTTATGTACAGTATATATATATTTGGTGTACTTTCATATTTTATGTACAGTATATAGTATATATTTGGTGAAATTTGATATTTTTTGCACAGTATATAGCAGATATTTGGTGAAATTTGATATTATATGTACAGTATATAATATACTTTGGGTTAAATTTGATATTTTGTCTACATTATATAATATATATTTGGTGAAATTTGATATTTTATGTACAGTATATAATATATACTTGGTGAAATTTGATATTTTATATACAGTATTTAATATATATTTGGTGTACTTTCATATTTTATGTACAGTATAAAATATATACTTGATGTACTTTCATATTTTATGTACAGCAAATAATACATATTTGTTGTATTTTGATATTTTATATACAGTATATAATATATATTTGGCGAAATTTGATATTAATTGTACAGTATATAATATATATTTGGTGAAATTTGATATTTTATGTACAGTATGTAAAATATATTTGGTGAAATTTGATATTTTATGTACAGTATATAATATATATTTGGTGTACTTTCATATTTTATGTACAGTATAAAATATATACTTGATGTACTTTCAAGTTTTATGTGCAGTATATAATAAATATTTGGGGTTCCTTCATATTTTATGTACAGTATGTAATATATATTTTGTGAAATTTGATATTTCATCTACTGTATATAAGATATCGTTGGTGAAATTTGATATTTTATGTACAGTATATGATATATAATTGGTGTACTTTCATATTTTACTTGCAGTATATATTACCTATTTGGTGTACTTTGATATTTTATGTACAGTGCATAATATATAGGTGTAGTTTCATATTTTATGTACAGTATATGGTATATAATTCCTGAAATTTGATATTATATGTACAGTATATGATATGTATTTGGTGTAATTTGATATTATATGTACAATATATAATATGTATTTGGTGAAATTTTATATTTTATGTACAGTATATAATATATATTTGGTGTACTTTCATATTTTATGTACAGTATATAGTATATATTAGGTGAAATTTGATTTTTTATGTACATTATATAACAGATATTTGGTGAAATGTGATATTATATGTACAGTATATTATGTTTTTGGTGAAATTTGATATTTTATGTACAGTATATAAGATATATTTGGTGAAATTTTATATTTTATAAACAGTATATATTGTATATTTTGTGTACTTTCATATTTTATGTACAGTGTATAGAATATATTTGGTGACATTTGATATTTTATGTACAGTATGTAATATAAATTTGTTGAAATTTGATATTTTATGTACAGTATGTAATATATATTTGGTGTACTTTCATATTTTATGTACAGTATAAAATATATACTTGATGTAGTTTCATATTTTATGTACAGAAAATAATATATATTTGTTGAAATTTCTTATTTTATGTACAGTATATAATATATATTTGGTGAAATTTGATATTATAGGTACAGTATATAATATATATTTGGTGAAATTTGCTATTTTTTGAACTGTATATAATATATATTTGGTGAAATTTCATACTTTATGTACAGTATAAAACATATATTTGGTGAAATTTGATATTTTATGTACAGTATATAATATATATTTGGTGTACTTTCATATTTTATGTGCAGTATAAAATATATACTTGATGTACTTTCATATTTTATGTAAGAAAATAATACATATTTGTTGAAATTTGATATTTTATGTACAGTATATAATTTATATTTGGTGCAATTTTATGTTTTATGTACTCTATATCATATATATTTGGTGTACTTACCAGTTTTATGTACAGTATATAATATATATTTGGTGAAATTTGATATTTTATGTACAGTATATTATATATATTTGGTGAAATTTGATATTTTATATACAGTAAGTAATATATATTTGGTGTACTTTCATATTTTATGTACAGTATAAAATACATACTTGATGTAGTTTCATATTTTATGTACAGTAAATAATACATATTTTTTGAAATTTAATATTTTATGTACAGTATATAGTATATATTTGGTGACATTTGATATTTTATGTACAGTATGTAATATAAATTTGTTGAAATTTGATATTTTATGTACAGTATGTAATATATCTTTGGTGTACTTTCATATTTTATGTAGAGTATAAAATATATACTTGATGTACTTTCAAGTTTTATGGACAGAATACAATATATATTTGGTGTACTTTCATATTTTATATACAGTATATAATATATATTTTGTGAATTTGGATATTTCGTGTACTGTATGTTAGACATAATTGGTGAAATTTGATATTTTCTGTACAGTAGATGATATATAACTTGTGTACTTTCATCTTTTACTTGCAGTATATAATACATATTTGGTGTACTTTGATATTTTATGTACAGTATATAATATATATTTGGTGAAATTTGATATTTTACATACGGTATATAATATATATTTGGTGAAATTTGAGATTTTATATACAGTATATGATATATATTTGGTGTACTTTCATATTTTACTTACAGTATATAATATATCTTTGGTGTACTTTGATATTTTATGTACAGCATATAATATATATTGGTGTATTTTCATATTTTATGTAGAGTATATAGTATATAATTGCTGAAATTTGATATTTTATGTACAGTATATAATATGTATTTTGTGTAATTTGATATTATATGTACAGTATATAATATATATTTGGTGAAATTTGATATTTTACACACAGTATATAATATATATTTGGTGAAATTTGAGATTTTATGTACGGTATATGATATATATTTGGTGTAATTTCATATTTTACTTACAGTATATAATATATATTTGGTGTACTTTGCTATTTTATGTACAGTATATAATATATATTGGTGTAGTTTCATATTTTATGTAGAGTATATAATACATATTTGGTGAAATTTGGTATTTTATATACAGTATGTAATATATATTTGGTGTACTTTCATATTATATGTACAGTATAAAATATATAATTCTACTTTCATATTTTATGTACAGTAATTAATACATATTTGTTGAAATTTGATATTTTATATACAGTATATAATATATATTTGGTGAAATTTCATATTATATTTACAGTATATAATATATATTTGGTGAAATTTCTTATTTTATGTACAGTATATAATATATATTTGGTGAAATTTGAGATTTTATGTACAGTATGTGATATATATTTGGTGTACTTTCATATTTTACTTACAGTATATAATATATACTTGTTGTACTTTGATATTTTATGTACAGTATATAATATATATTGGTGTAGTTTCATATTTTATGTAGAGTATATAGTATATAATTGCTGAAATTTGATATTTTATATACAGTATATAATATGTATTTTGTGTAATCTGATATTATATGTAAAGTATATAATATATATTTGGTGAAATTTTATATTTTATATACAGTATATAACATATATTTGGTGTAATTTCATATTTTATGTACGGTTTATAGTATATATTTCGTGACATTTGATATTTTATGTACAGTATATAATATATATTTGTTGAAATTTGATATTTTATGTACAGTATATAATATATATTTGCTGAAATTTTATATTTTATGTACAGTGTATAATATATATTTGGTGTACTTTCATATTTTATGTACAATTTATAGTATATATTTGGTGACATTTCATATTTTATGAACAATAGGTAAGATATGTTTGTTGAAATTTGATATTTTATGTACAGTATATAATATATATTGGGTGAAGTTTGATATTATAGGTACAGTATATAATATATATTTGGTGAAATTTGATATTTTATGTACAGTATATAATATATATTTGGTGAAATTTGATATTTTATGTACGGTACATAATATATATTTGGTGTACTTTCATATTTTATGTACAGTATATAGTATATATCTGGTGAAATTTGATATTTTTTGCACAGTATATAGCAGATATGTGGTGAAATTTGATATTATATGTACAGTATATAATATACTTTGGGTTAAATTTGATATTTTGTGTACAGTATATAATATATATTTGGTGAAATTTGATATTTTATGTACAGTATATAATATATATTTGGTGAAATTTGATATTTTATATACAGTATCTAATATATATTTGGTGTACTTTCATATTTTATGTACAGTATAAAATATATACTTGATGTACTTTCATATTTTATGTACAGCAAATAATACATATTTGTTGAAATTTGATATTTTATATACAGTATATAATATATATTTGGCGAAATTTGATATTAATTGTACAGTATATAATATATATTTGGTGAAATTTGATATTTTATGTACAGTATATAATATATATTTGCTGAAATTTGATATTTTATTTACAGTAAATAATATATATTTGGTGAAATTTTATATTTTATGTACAGTGTATAATATATATTTGGTGTACTTTCATATTTTATGTACAGTATATAGTATATAGTTGGTGACATTAAATATTTTATGTACAGTAGATAATATATATTTGTTGAAATTTGACATTTTATATACAGTATATAATATATATTTGGTGAAATTTTATATTTTACTTACAGTATATAATATATATTTGGTGTATTTTCATATTTTATGTACAGTATAAAATATATATATGGTGACATTTGATATTTTATCAACAATATGTAAGATATGTTTGTTGAAATTTGATATTTTATGTACAGTATATAATATATATTTGGTGAAATTTGATATTATAGGTACAGTATATAATATATATTTGGTGAAATTTGATATTTTATGTACGGTATATAATATATATTTGGTGAAATTTGATATTTTATGTACAGTATATAATATATATTTGGTGAAATTTGACATTTTATGTACAGTATATATATATTTGGTGTACTTTCATATTTTATGTACAGTATATAGTATATATTTGGTGAAATTTGATATTTTTTGCACAGTATATAGCAGATATTTGGTGAAATTTGATATTATATTTACAGTATATAATATACTTTGGGTTAAATTTAATATTTTGTCTACATTATATAATATATATTTGGTGAAATTTGATATTTTATATACAGTATATAATATATACTTGGTGAAATTTGATATTTTATATACAGTATTTAATATATATTTGGTGTACTTTCATATTTTATGTACAGTATAAAATATATTCTTGATGTACTTTCATATTTTATGTACAGCAAATAATACATATTTGTTGTATTTTGATATTTTATATACAGTATATAATATATATTTGGCGAAATTTGATATTAATTGTACAGTATATAATATATATTTGGTGAAATTTGATATTTTATGTACTGTATGTAAAATATATTTGGTGAAATTTGATATTTTATGTACAGTATATAATATATATTTGGTGTACTTTCATATTTTATGTACAGTATAAAATATATACTTGATGTACTTTCAAGTTTTATGTGCAGTATATAATAAATATTTGGGGTTCCTTCATATTTTATGTACAGTATATAATATATATTTTGTGAAATTTGATATTTCATCTACTGTATATAAGATATCGTTGGTGAAATTTGATATTTTATGTACAGTATATGATATATAATTGGTGTACTTTCATATTTTACTTGCAGTATATAATACCTATTTGGTGTACTTTGATATTTTATGTACAGTGCATAATATATAGGTGTAGTTTCATATTTTATGTACAGTATATGGTATATAATTCCTGAAATTTGATATTATATGTACAGTATATGATATGTATTTGGTGTAATTTGATATTATATGTACAATATATAATATGTATTTGGTGAAATTTTATATTTTATGTACAGTATATAATATATATTTGGTGTACTTTCATATTTTATGTACAGTATATAGTATATATTAGGTGAAATTTGATTTTTTATGTACATTATATAATAGATATTTGGTGAAATGTGATATTATATGTACAGTATATTATGTTTTTGGTGAAATTTGTTATTTTATGTACAGTATATAAGATATATTTGGTGAAATTTTATATTTTATAAACAGTATATATTGTATATTTTGTGTACTTTCATATTTTATGTACAGTGTAGAGAATATATTTGGTGACATTTGATATTTTATGTACAGTATGTAATATAAATTTGTTGAAATTTGATATTTTATGTAGAGTATGTAATATATATTTGGTGTACTTTCATATTTTAAGTACAGTATAAAATATATACTTGATGTAGTTTCATATTTTATGTACAGAAAATAATATATATTTGTTGAAATTTGTTATTTTATGTACAGTATATAATATATATTTGGTGAAATTTGATATTATAGGTACAGTATATAATATATATTTGGTGAAATTTGATATTTTTTGAACTGTATATAATATATATTTGGTGAAATTTCATACTTTATGTACAGTATAAAACATATATTTGGTGAAATTTGATATTTTATGTACAGTATATAATATATATTTGGTGTACTTTCATATTTTATGTGCAGTATAAAATATATACTTGATGTACTTTCATATTTTATGTAAGAAAATAATACATATTTGTTGAAATTTGATATTTTATGTACAGTATATAATTTATATTTGGTGCAATTTTCTGTTTTATGTACTCTATATCATATATATTTGGTGTACTTACCAGTTTTATGTACAGTATATAATATATATTTGGTGAAATTTGATATTATAGGTACAGTATATAATATATATTTGGTGAAATTTGATATTTTACTTTCAGTATATAATATACATTTGCTGTATTTTCATATTTTATGTACAGTATATAATATATATTTGGTGACATTTGGTATTTTATGAACAATATGTAAGATATGTTTGTTGAAATTTGAAATTTTGTGTACAGTATATAATATATATTTGGTGAAATTTGATGTTATAAGTACAGTATATAATATATATTTGGTGAAATTTGATATTTAATGTACAGTATATAATATATATTTGGTGAAATTTGATATTTTATGTACAGTATATGATATATTTGGTGAAACTTGATATTTTATATACTATATATATTTGGTGTACTTTCCTATTTTATGTACATATATAGTATATATTTGGTGAAATTCGATATTTTTTGCACAGTACATAGTAGATATTTGGTGAAATTTGATATTATATGTACAGTATATAGTATACTTTGGGTTAAATTTGATATTTTGTGTACAGTATATAATATATATTTGGTGAAATTTGATATTTTATGTACAGTATATAATATATATTTCGTGAAATTTGATATTTTATATACAGTATGTAATATATATTTGGTGTACTTTCATATTTTATGTACAGTATAAAATATATACCTGATGTACTTTCAAGTTTTATGTGCAGTATATAATAAATATTTGGGGTGCTTACTTATTTTATGTACAGTATATAATACATATTTTGTGAAATTTGATATTTCATCTACTGTATATAAGATATAGTTGGTGAAATTTGATATTTTATCTACAGTATATGATATATAATTGGTGTACTTTCATATTTTACTTGCAGTTTATAACACATATTTGGTGTACTTTCATATTTTATGTACAGTATATAGTATATATTTGTTGACATTTGATATTTTATTTACGGTATATAATATATATTTGTTGAAATTTGATATTTTATGTAAAGTATATAATATATATTTGGTGAAATTTTATATTTTATGTACACTAGATACTATATATTTGGTGTACTTTCATATTTTATGTACAGTACATAGTATATATTTGGTGACATTTGATATTTTATGTACAATATATAAGATATGTTTGTTGAAATTTGATATTTTATGTACAGTATATAATATATATTTGGTGAAATTTGATATTTTATGTACAGTATATAATATATATTTGGTGAAATTTGATAATTTAGGTACAGTATAAAAGATATATTTGGTGAAATATGATATTTTATGTACAGTATATAATATACATTTGGTGAAATTTGATATTTCACCCACAGTATATAATATATATTTGATGAAATTTGAGATTTTATGTACGGTATATGATATATATTTGGTGTACTTTCATATTTTACTTATAGTATATAATATATATTTGGTGTACTTTGATATTTTATGCACAGTATATAATATATATTGGTGTAGTTTCATACTTTATGTAGAGTATATAGTATATAATTGCTGAAATTTGATATTTTATATACAGTATATAATATGTATTTTGTGTAATCTGATATTATATGTAAAGTATATAATATATATTTAGTGAAATTTTATATTTTATATAAAGTATATAACATATATTTGGTGTAATTTCATATTTTATGTACAGTATATAGTATATATTTGGTGACATTTGATATTTTATGTACAGTATATAATATATATTTGCTGAAATTTGATATTTTATTTACAGTAAATAATCTATATTTGGTGAAATTTTATATTTTATGTACAGTGTATAATATATATTTGGTGTACTTTCATATTTTATGTACAGTATATAGTATATAGTTGGTGACATTAGATATTTTATGTACAGTAGATAATATATATTTGTTGAAATTTGACATTTTATATACAGTATATAATATATATTTGGTGAAATTTTATATTTTACTTACAGTATATAATATATATTTGGTGTATTTTCATATTTTATGTACAGTATATAATATATATATGGTGACATTTTATATTTTATCAACAATATGTAAGATATGTTTGTTGAAATTTGATATTTTATGTACAGTATATAATATATATTTGGTGAAATTTGATATTATAGGTACAGTATATAATATATATTTGGTGAAATTTGATATTTTATGTACGGTATATAATATATATTTGGTGAAATTTGATATTTTATGTACAGTATATAATATATATTTGGTGAAATTTGACATTTTATGTACAGTATATATATATTTGGTGTACTTTCATATTTTATGTACAGTATATAGTATATATTTGGTGAAATTTGATATTTTTTGCACAGTATATAGCAGATATTTGGTGAAATTTGATATTATATGTACAGTATATAATATACTTTGGGTTAAATTTGATATTTTGTCTACATTATATAATATATATTTGGTGAAATTTGATATTTTATGTACAGTATATAATATATACTTGGTGAAATTTGATATTTTATATACAGTATTTAATATATATTTGGTGTACTTTCATATTTTATGTACAGTATAAAATATATACTTGATGTACTTTCATATTTTATGTACAGCAAATAATACATATTTGTTGTATTTTGATATTTTATATACAGTATATAATATATATTTGGCGAAATTTGATATTAATTCTACAGTATATAATATATGTTTGGTGAAATTTGATATTTTATGTACAGTATATAAAATATATTTGGTGAAATTTGATATTTTATGTACAGTATATAATATATATTTGGTGTACTTTCATATTTTATGTACAGTACAAAATATATACTTGATGTACTTTCAAGTTTTATGTGCAGTATATAATAAATATTTGGGGTTCCTTCATATTTTATGTACAGTATATAATATACGTTTTGTGAAATTTGATATTTCATCTACTGTATATAAGATATCGTTGGTGAAATTTGATATTTTATGTACAGTATATGATATATAATTGGTGTACTTTCATATTTTACTAGCAGTATATAATACCTATTTGGTGTAATTTGATATTTTATGTACAGTGCATAATATATAGGTGTAGTTTCATATTTTATGTACAGTATATGGTATATAATTCCTGAAATTTGATATTATATGTACAGTATATCATATGTATTTGGTGTAATTTGATATTATATGTACAATATATAATATGTATTTGGTGAAATTTTATATTTTATGTACAGTATATAATATATGTTTGGTGTACTTTCATATTTTATGTACAGTATATAGTATATATTAGGTGAAATTTGATTTTTTATGTACATTATATAACAGATATTTGGTGAAATGTGATATTATATGTACAGTATATTATGTTTTTGGTGTAATTTGATATTTTATGTACAGTATATAAGATATATTTGGTGAAATTTTATATTTTATAAACAGTATATATTGTATATTTTGTGTACTTTCATATTTTATGTACAGTGTATAGAATATATTTGGTGACATTTGATATTTTATGTACAGTATGTAATATAAATTTGTTGAAATTTGATATTTTATGTACAGTATGTAATATATATTTGGTGTACTTTCATATTTTAAGTACAGTATAAAATATATACTTGATGTAGTTTCATATTTTATGTACAGAAAATAATATATATTTGTTGAAATATCTTATTTTATGTACAGTATATAATATATATTTGGTGAAATTTGATATTATAGGTACAGTATATAATATATATTTGGTGAAATTTGATATTTTTTGAACTGTATATAATATATATTTGGTGAAATTTCATACTTTATGTACAGTATAAAACATATATTTGGTGAAATTTGATATTTTATGTACAGTATATAATATATATTTGGTGTACTTTCATATTTTATGTGCAGTATAAAATATATACTTGATGTACTTTCATATTTTATGTAAGAAAATAATACATATTTGTTGAAATTTGATATTTTATGTACAGTATATAATTTATATTTGGTGCAATTTTATGTTTTATGTACTCTATATCATATATATTTGGTGTACTTACCAGTTTTATGTACAGTATATAATATATATTTGGTGAAATTTGATATTTTATGTACAGTATATTATATATATTTGGTGAAATTTGATATTTTATATACAGTAAGTAATATATATTTGGTGTACTTTCATATTTTATGTACAGTATAAAATACATACTTGATGTAGTTTGATATTTTATGTACAGTAAATAATACATATTTTTTGAAATTTAATATTTTATGTACAGTATATAGTATATATTTGGTGACATTTGATATTTTATGTACAGTATGTAATATAAATTTGTTGAAATTTGATATTTTATGTACAGTATGTAATATATCTTTGGTGTACTTTCATATTTTATGTAGAGTATAAAATATATACTTGATGTACTTTCAAGTTTTATGGACAGAATACAATATATATTTGGTGTACTTTCATATTTTATATACAGTATATAATATATATTTTGTGAATTTGGATATTTCGTGTACGGTATGTTAGACATAATTGGTGAAATTTGATATTTTCTGTACAGTAGATGATATATAACTTGTGTACTTTCATCTTTTACTTGCAGTATATAATACATATTTGGTGTACTTTGATATTTTATGTACAGTATATAATATATATTTGGTGAAATTTGATATTTTACATACGGTATATAATATATATTTGGTGAAATTTGAGATTTTATGTACAGTATATGATATATATTTGGTGTACTTTCATATTTTACTTACAGTATATAATATATCTTTGGTGTACTTTGATATTTTATGTACAGCATATAATATATATTGGTGTATTTTCATATTTTATGTAGAGTATATAGTATATAATTGCTGAAATTTGATATTTTATGTACAGTATATAATATGTATTTTGTGTAATTTGATATTATATGTACAGTATATAATATATATTTGGTGAAATTTGATATTTTACACACAGTATATAATATATATTTGGTGAAATTTGAGATTTTATGTACGGTATATGATATATATTTGGTGTAATTTCATATTTTACTTACAGTATATAATATATATTTGGTGTACTTTGCTATTTTATGTACAGTATATCATATATATTGGTGTAGTTTCATATTTTATGTAGAGTATATAATACATATTTGGTGAAATTTGGTATTTTATATACAGTATTTAATATATATTTGGTGTACTTTCATATTATATGTACAGTATAAAATATATAATTCTACTTTCATATTTTATGTACAGTAATTAATACATATTTGTTGAAATTTGATATTTTATATACAGTATATAATATGTATTTTGTGTAATCTGATATTATATGTAAAGTATATAATATATATTTGGTGAAATTTCTTATTTTATGTACAGTATATAATATATATTTGGTGAAATTTGAGATTTTATGTACAGTATGTGATATATATTTGGTGTACTTTCATATTTTACTTACAGTATATAATATATACTTGGTGTACTTTGATATTTTATGTACAGTATATAATATATATTGGTGTAGTTTCATATTTTATGTAGAGTATATAGTATATAATTGCTGAAATTTGATATTTTATATACAGTATATAATATGTATTTTGTGTAATCTGATATTATATGTAAAGTATATAATATATATTTGGTGAAATTTTATATTTTATATACAGTATATAAAATATATTTGGTGTAATTTCATATTTTATGTACGGTTTATAGTATATATTTCGTGACATTTGATATTTTATGTACAGTATATAATATATATTTGTTGAAATTTGATATTTTATGTACAGTATATAATATATATTTGCTGAAATTTTATATTTTATGTACAGTGTATAATATATATTTGGTGTACTTTCATATTTTATGTACAGTATATAGTATATATTTGGTGACATTTCATATTTTATGAACAATAGGTAAGATATGTTTGTTGAAATTTGATATTTTATGTACAGTATATAATATATATTGGGTGAAGTTTGATATTATAGGTACAGTATATAATATATATTTGGTGAAATTTGATATTTTATGTACAGTATATAATATATATTTGGTGAAATTTGATATTTTATGTACGGTACATAATATATATTTGGTGTACTTTCATATTTTATGTACAGTATATAGTATATATCTGGTGAAATTTGATATTTTTTGCACAGTATATAGCAGATATTTGGTGAAATTTGATATTATATGTACAGTATATAATATACTTTGGGTTAAATTTGATATTTTGTGTACAGTATATAATATATATTTGGTGAAATTTGATATTTTATGTACAGTATATAATATATATTTGGTGAAATTTGATATTTTATATACAGTATCTAATATATATTTGGTGTACTTTCATATTTTATGTACAGTATAAAATATATACTTGATGTACTTTCATATTTTATGCACAGCAAATAATACATATTTGTTGAAATTTGATATTTTATATACAGTATATAATATATATTTGGCGAAATTTGATATTAATTGTACAGTATATAATATATATTTGGTGAAATTTGATATTTTATGTACAGTATATAAAATATATTTGGTGAAATTTGATATTTTATGTACAGTATATAGTATATATTTGTTGACATTTCATATTTTATGTACGGTATATAATATATATTTGTTGAAATTTGATATTTTATGTAAAGTATATAATATATATTTGGTGAAATTTTATATTTTATGTACACTAGATACTATATATTTGGTGTACTTTCATATTTTATGTACAGTATATAGTATATATTTGGTGACATTTGATATTTTATGTACAATATATAAGATATGTTTGTTGAAATTTGATATTTTATGTACAGTATATAATATATATTTGGTGAAATTTGATATTTTATGTACAGTATATAATATATATTTGGTGAAATTTGATATTTTATGTACAGTATATAATATATATTTTGTGAAATTTGATATTTTATATACAGTATGTAATATATATTTGGTGTACTTTCATATTTTATGTACAGTATAAAATATATACCTGATGTACTTTCAAGTTTTATGTGCAGTATATAATAAATATTTGGGGTGCTTACTTATTTTATGTACAGTATATAATACATATTTTGTGAAATTTGATATTTCATCTACTGTATATAAGATATAGTTGGTGAAATTTGATATTTTATCTACAGTATATGATATATAATTGGTGTACTTTCATATTTTACTTGCAGTTTATAACACATATTTGGTGTACTTTCATATTTTATGTACAGTATATAGTATATATTTGTTGACATTTGATATTTTATGTACGGTATATAATATATATTTGTTGAAATTTGATATTTTATGTAAAGTATATAATATATATTTGGTGATATTTTATATTTTATGTACACTAGATACTATATATTTGGTGTACTTTCATATTTTGTGTACAGTATATAGTATATATTTGGTGACATTTGATATTTTATGTACAATATATAAGATATGTTTGTTGAAATTTGATATTTTATGTACAGTATATAATATATATTTGGTGAAATTTGATATTTTATGTACAGTATATAATATATATTTGGTGAAATTTGATAATTTAGGTACAGTATAAAAGATATATTTGTTGAAATTTGATATTTTATGTACAGTATATAATATATATTTGGTGAAATTTGATATTTCACACACAGTATATAATATATATTTGATGAAATTTGAGATTTTATGTACGGTATATGATATATATTTGGTGTACTTTCATATTTTACTTATGGTATATAATATATATTTGGTGTACTTTGATATTTTATGCACAGTATATAATATATATTGGTGTAGTTTCATACTTTATGTAGAGTATATAGTATATAATTGCTGAAATTTGATATTTTATATACAGTATATAATATGTATTTTGTGTAATCTGATATTATATGTAAAGTATATAATATATATTTGGTGAAATTTTATATTTTATATAAAGTATATAACATATATTTGGTGTAATTTCATATTTTATGTACAGTATATAGTATATATTTGGTGACATTTGATATTTTATATACAGTATATAATATATATTTGCTGAAATTTGATATTTTATTTACAGTAAATAGTATATATTTGGTGAAATTTTATATTTTATGTACAGTGTATAATATATATTTGGTGTACTTTCATATTTTATGTACAGTATATAGTATATAGTTGGTGACATTAAATATTTTATGTACAGTAGATAATATATATTTGTTGAAATTTGACATTTTATATACAGTATATAATATATATTTGGTGAAATTTTATATTTTACTTACAGTATATAATATATATTTGGTGTATTTTCATATTTTATGTACAGTATATAATATATATATGGTGACATTTGATATTTTATCAACAATATGTAAGATATGTTTGTTGAAATTTGATATTTTATGTACAGTATATAATATATATTTGGTGAAATTTGATATTATAGGTACAGTATATAATATATATTTGGTGAAATTTGATATTTTATGTACGGTATATAATATATATTTGGTGAAATTTGATATTTTATGTACAGTATATAATATATATTTGGTGAAATTTGACATTTTATGTACAGTATATATATATTTGGTGTACTTTCATATTTTATGTACAGTATATAGTATATATTTGGTGAAATTTGATATTTTTTGCACAGTATATAGCAGATATTTGGTGAAATTTGATATTATATGTACAGTATATAATATACTTTGGGTTAAATTTGATATTTTGTCTACATTATATAATATATATTTGGTGAAATTTGATATTTTATGTACAGTATATAATATATACTTGGTGAAATTTGATATTTTATATACAGTATTTAATATATATTTGGTGTACTTTCATATTTTATGTACAGTATAAAATATATACTTGATGTACCTTCATATCTTATGTACAGCAAATAATACATATTTGTTGTATTTTTATATTTTATATACAGTATATAATATATATTTGGCGAAATTTCATATTAATTGTACAGTATATAATATATGTTTGGTGAAATTTGATATTTTATGTACAGTATATAAAATATATTTGGTGAAATTTGATATTTTATGTACAGTATATAATATATATTTGGTGTACTTTCATATTTTATGTACAGTATAAAATATATACTTGATGTACTTTCAAGTTTTATGTGCAGCATATAATAAATATTTGGGGTTCCTTCATATTTTATGTACAGTATATAATATATATTTTGTGAAATTTGATATTTCATCTACTGTATATAAGATATCGTTGGTGAAATTTGATATTTTATGTACAGTATATGATATATAATTGGTGTACTTTAATATTTTACTTGCAGTATATAATACCTATTTGGTGTACTTTGATATTTTATGTACAGTGCATAATATATAGGTGTAGTTTCATATTTTATGTACAGTATATGGTATATAATTCCTGAAATTTGATATTATATGTACAGTATATGATATGTATTTGGTGTAATTTGATATTATATGTACAATATATAATATGTATTTGGTGAAATTTTATATTTTATGTACAGTATATAATATATATTTGGTGTACTTTCATATTTTATGTACAGTATATAGTATATATTAGGTGAAATTTGATTTTTTATGTACATTATATAACAGATATTTGGTGAAATGTGATATTATATGTACAGTATATTATGTTTTTGGTGAAATTTGATATTTTATGTACAGTATATAAGATATATTTGGTGAAATTTTATATTTTATAAACAGTATATATTGTATATTTTGTGTACTTTCATATTTTATGTACAGTGTAGAGAATATATTTGGTGACATTTGATATTTTATGTACAGTATGTAATATAAATTTGTTGAAATTTGATATTTTATGTACAGTATGTAATATATATTTGGTGTACTTTCATATTTTAAGTACAGTATAAAATATATACTTGATGTAGTTTCATATTTTATGTACAGAAAATAATATATATTTGTTGAAATTTCTTATTTTATGTACAGTATATAATATATATTTGGTGAAATTTGATATTATAGGTACAGTATGTAATATATATTTGGTGAAATTTGATATTTTTTGAACTGTATATAATATATATTTGGTGAAATTTCATACTTTATGTACAGTATAAAACATATATTTGGTGAAATTTGATATTTTATGTACAGTATATAATATATATTTGGTGTACTTTCATATTTTATGTGCAGTATAAAATATATACTTGATGTACTTTCATATTTTATGTAAGAAAATAATACATATTTGTTGAAATTTGATATTTTATGTACAGTATATAATTTATATTTGGTGCAATTTTATGTTTTATGTACTCTATATCATATATATTTGGTGTACTTACCAGTTTTATGTACAGTATATAATATATATTTGGTGAAATTTGATATTATAGGTACAGTATATAATATATATTTGGTGAAATTTGATATTTTACTTTCAGTATATAATATACATTTGCTGTATTTTCATATTTTATGTACAGTATATAATATATATTTGGTGACATTTGGTATTTTATGAACAATATGTAAGATATGTTTGTTGAAATTTGAAATTTTGTGTACAGTATATAATATATATTTGGTGAAATTTGATGTTATAAGTACAGTATATAATATATATTTGGTGAAATTTGATGTTATAAGTACAGTATATAATATATATTTGTTGAAATTTGATATTTTATGTACAGTATATAAGATATATTTGGTGAAATTTGATATTTTATATACTATATATATATTTGGTGTACTTTCCTATTTTATGTACATATATAGTATATATTTGGTGAAATTCGATATTTTTTGCACAGTACATAGTAGATATTTGGTGAAATTTGATATTATATGTACAGTATATAGTATACTTTGGGTTAAATTTGATATTTTGTGTACAGTATATAATATATATTTGGTGAAATTTGATATTTTATATACAGTATATAATATATATTTCGTGAAATTTGATATTTTATATACAGTATGTAATATATATTTGGTGTACTTTCATATTTTATGTACAGTATAAAATATATACCTGATGTACTTTCAAGTTTTATGTGCAGTATATAATAAATATTTGGGGTGCTTACTTATTTTATGTACAGTATATAATACATATTTTGTGAAATTTGATATTTCATCTACTGTATATAAGATATAGTTGGTGAAATTTGATATTTTATCTACAGTATATGATATATAATTGGTGTACTTTCATATTTTACTTGCAGTTTATAACACATATTTGGTGTACTTTCATATTTTATGTACAGTATATAGTATATATTTGTTGACATTTGATATTTTATGTACGGTATATAATATATATTTGTTGAAATTTGATATTTTATGTAAAGTATATAATATATATTTGGTGAAATTTTATATTTTATGTACACTAGATACTATATATTTGGTGTACTTTCATATTTTATGTACAGTACATAGTATATATTTGGTGACATTTGATATTTTATGTACAATATATAAGATATGTTTGTTGAAATTTGATATTTTATGTACAGTATATAATATATATTTGGTGAAATTTGATATTTTATGTACAGTATATAATATATATTTGGTGAAATTTGATAATTTAGGTACAGTATAAAAGATATATTTGGTGAAATTTGATATTTTATGTACAGTATATAATATACATTTGGTGAAATTTGATATTTCACCCACAGTATATAATATATATTTGATGAAATTTGAGATTTTATGTACGGTATATGATATATATTTGGTGTACTTTCATATTTTACTTATAGTATATAATATATATTTGGTGTACTTTGATATTTTATGCACAGTATATAATATATATTGGTGTAGTTTCATACTTTATGTAGAGTATATAGTATATAATTGCTGAAATTTGATATTTTATATACAGTATATAATATGTATTTTGTGTAATCTGATATTATATGTAAAGTATATAATATATATTTGGTGAAATTTTATATTTTATATAAAGTATATAACATATATTTGGTGTAATTTCATATTTTATGTACAGTATATAGTATATATTTGGTGACATTTGATATTTTATGTACAGTATATAATATATATTTGCTGAAATTTGATATTTTATTTACAGTAAATAATATATATTTGGTGAAATTTTATATTTTATGTACAGTGTATAATATATATTTGGTGTACTTTCATATTTTATGTACAGTATATAGTATATAGTTGGTGACATTAAATATTTTATGTACAGTAGGTAATATATATTTGTTGAAATTTGACATTTTATATACAGTATATAATATATATTTGGTGAAATTTTATATTTTACTTACAGTATATAATATATATTTGGTGTATTTTCATATTTTATGTACAGTCTATAATATATATATGGTGACATTTGATATTTTATCAACAATATGTAAGATATGTTTGTTGAAATTTGATATTTTATGTACAGTATATAATATATATTTGGTGAAATTTGATATTATAGGTACAGTATATAATATATATTTGGTGAAATTTGATATTTTATGTACGGTATATAATATATATTTGGTGAAATTTGATATTTTATGTACAGTATATAATATATATTTGGTGAAATTTGACATTTTATGTACAGTATATATATATTTGGTGTACTTTCATATTTTATGTACAGTATATAGTATATATTTGGTGAAATTTGATATTTTTTGTACAGTATATAGCAGATATTTGGTGAAATTTGATATTATATGTACAGTATATAATATACTTTGGGTTAAATTTGATATTTTGTCTACATTATATAATATATATTTGGTGAAATTTGATATTTTATGTACATTATATAATATATACTTGGTGAAATTTGATATTTTATATACAGTATTTAATATATATTTGGTGTACTTTCATATTTTATGTACAGTATAAAATATATTCTTGATGTACTTTCATATTTTATGTACAGCAAATAATACATATTTGTTGTATTTTGATATTTTATATACAGTATATAATATATATTTGGCGAAATTTGATATTAATTGTACAGTATATAATATATATTTGGTGAAATTTGATATTTTATGTACAGTATGTAAAATATATTTGGTGAAATTTGATATTTTATGTACAGTATATAATATATATATGGTGACATTTGATATTTTATCAACAATATGTAAGATATGTTTGTTGAAATTTGATATTTTATATACAGTATATAATATATATTTGGTGAAATTTTATATTTTACTTACAGTATATAATATATATTTGGTGTATTTTCATATTTTATGTACAGTATATAATATATATATGGTGACATTTGATATTTTATCAACAATATGTAAGATATGTTTGTTGAAATTTGATATTTTATGTACAGTATATAATATATATTTGGTGAAATTTGATATTATAGGTACAGTATATAATATATATTTGGTGAAATTTGATATTTTATGTACGGTATATAATATATATTTGGTGAAATTTGATATTTTATGTACAGTATATAATATATATTTGGTGAAATTTGACATTTTATGTACAGTATATATATATTTGGTGTACTTTCATATTTTATGTACAGTATATAGTATATATTTGGTGAAATTTGATATTTTTTGCACAGTATATAGCAGATATTTGGTGAAATTTGATATTATATGTACAGTATATAATATACTTTGGGTTAAATTTGATATTTTGTCTACATTATATAATATATATTTGGTGAAATTTGATATTTTATGTACAGTATATAATATATACTTGGTGAAATTTGATATTTTATATACAGTATTTAATATATATTTGGTGTACTTTCATATTTTATGTACAGTATAAAATATATACTTGATGTACTTTCATATTTTATGTACAGCAAATAATACATATTTGTTGTATTTTGATATTTTATATACAGTATATAATATATATTTGGCGAAATTTGATATTAATTGTACAGTATATAATATATGTTTGGTGAAATTTGATATTTTATGTACAGTATATAAAATATATTTGGTGAAATTTGATATTTTATGTACAGTATATAATATATATTTGGTGTACTTTCATATTTTATGTACAGTATAAAATATATACTTGATGTACTTTCAAGTTTTATGTGCAGTATATAATAAATATTTGGGGTTCCTTCATATTTTATGTACAGTATATAATATATATTTTGTGAAATTTGATATTTCATCTACTGTATATAAGATATCGTTGGTGAAATTTGATATTTTATGTACAGTATATGATATATAATTGGTGTACTTTCATATTTTACTAGCAGTATATAATACCTATTTGGTGTACTTTGATATTTTATGTACAGTGCATAATATATAGGTGTAGTTTCATATTTTATGTACAGTATATGGTATATAATTCCTGGAATTTGATATTATATGTACATTATATCATATGTATTTGGTGTAATTTGATATTATATGTACAATATATAATATGTATTTGGTGAAATTTTATATTTTATGTACAGTATATAATATATGTTTGGTGTACTTTCATATTTTATGTACAGTATATAGTATATATTAGGTGAAATTTGATTTTTTATGTACATTATATAACAGATATTTGGTGAAATGTGATATTATATGTACAGTATATTATGTTTTTGGTGAAATTTGATATTTTATGTACAGTATATAAGATATATTTGGTGAAATTTTATATTTTACAAACAGTATATATTGTATATTTTGTGTAGTTTCATATTTTATGTACAGTGTATAGAATATATTTGGTGACATTTGATATTTTATGTACAGTATGTAATATAAATTTGTTGAAATTTGATATTTTATGTACAGTATGTAATAAATATTTGGTGTACTTTCATATTTTAAGTACAGTATAAAATATATACTTGATGAAGTTTCATATTTTATGTACAGAAAATAATATATATTTGTTGAAATTTCTTATTTTATGTACAGTATATAATATATATTTGGTGAAATTTGATATTATAGGTACAGTATATAATATATATTTGGTGAAATTTGCTATTTTTTGAACTGTATATAATATATATTTGGTGAAATTTCATACTTTATGTACAGTATAAAACATATATTTGGTGAAATTTGATATTTTATGTACAGTATATAATATATATTTGGTGTACTTTCATATTTTATGTGCAGTATAAAATATATACTTGATGTACTTTCATATTTTATGTAAGAAAATAATACATATTTGTTGAAATTTGATATTTTATGTACAGTATATAATTTATATTTGGTGCAATTTTCTGTTTTATGTACTCTATATCATATATATTTGGTGTACTTACCAGTTTTATGTACAGTATATAATATATATTTGGTGAAATTTGATATTTTATATACAGTATCTAATATATATTTGGTGTACTTTCATATTTTATGTACAGTATAAAATATATACTTGATGTACTTTCATATTTTATGCACAGCAAATAATACATATTTGTTGAAATTTGATATTTTATATACAGTATATAATATATATTTGGCGAAATTTGATATTAATTGTACAGTATATAATATATATTTGGTTAAATTTGATATTTTATGTACAGTATGTAAAATATATTTGGTGAAATTTGATATTTTATTTACAGTATATAATATATATTTGGTGTACTTTCATATTTTATGTACAGTATAAAATATATACTTGATGTACTTTCAAGTTTTATGTGCAGTATATAATAAATATTTGGGGTTCCTTCATATTTTATGTACAGTATATAATATATATTTTGTGAAATTTGATATTTAATCTACTGCATATAAGATATCGTTGGTGAAATTTGATATTTTATCTACAGTATATGATATATAATTGGTGTACTTTCATATTTTACTTGCAGTATATAATACCTATTTGGTGTACTTTGATATTTTATGTACAGTGCATAATATATAGGTGTAGTTTCATATTTTATGTACAGTATATGGTATATAATTCCTGAAATTTGATATTATATGTACAGTATATCATATGTATTTGGTGTAATTTGATATTATATGTACAATATATAATATGTATTTGGTGAAATTTTATATTTTATGTACAGTATATAATATATGTTTGGTGTACTTTCATATTTTATGTACAGTATATAGTATATATTAGGTGAAATTTGATTTTTTATGTACATTATATAACAGATATTTGGTGAAATGTGATATTATATGTACAGTATATTATGTTTTTGGTGAAATTTGATATTTTATGTACAGTATATAAGATATATTTGGTGAAATTTTATATTTTATAAACAGTATATATTGTATATTTTGTGTACTTTCATATTTTATATACAGTGTATAGAATATATTTGGTGACATTTGATATTTTATGTACAGTATGTAATATAAATTTGTTGAAATTTGATATTTTATGTACAGTATGTAATATATATTTGGTGTACTTTCATATTTTAAGTACAGTATAAAATATATACTTGATGTAGTTTCATATTTTATGTACAGAAAATAATATATATTTGTTGAAATTTCTTATTTTATGTACAGTATATAATATATATTTGGTTAAATTTGATATTATAGGTACAGTATATAATATATATTTGGTGAAATTTGATATTTTTTGAACTGTATATAATATATATTTGGTGAAATTTCATACTTTATGTACAGTATAAAACATATATTTGGTGAAATTTGATATTTTATGTACAGTATATAATATATATTTGGTGTACTTTCATATTTTATGTACAGTATAAAATATATACTTGATTTACTTTCATATTTTATGTAAGAAAATAATACATATTTGTTGAAATTTGATATTTTATGTACAGTAAATAATTTATATTTGGTGCAATTTTATATTTTATGTAATCTATATCATATATATTTGGTGTACTTACCAGTTTTATGTACAGTATATAATATATATTTGGTGAAATTTGATATTATAGGTACAGTATATAATATATATTTGGTGAAATTTGATATTTTACTTTCAGTATATAATATACATTTGCTGTATTTTCATATTTTATGTACAGTATATAATATATATTTGGTGACATTTGGTATTTTATGAAAAATATGTAAGATATGTTTGTTGAAATTTGAAATTTTGTGTACAGTATATAATATATATTTGGTGAAATTTGATGTTATAAGTACAGTATATAATATATATTTGGTGAAATTTGATATTTAATGTACAGTATATAATATATATTTGGTGAAATTTGATATTTTATGTACAGTATATAAGATATATTTGGTGAAATTTGATATTTTATATACTATATATATTTGGTGTACTTTCCTATTTTATGTACATATATAGTATATATTTGGTGAAATTCGATATTTTTTGCACAGTACATAGTAGATATTTGGTGAAATTTGATATTATATGTACAGTATATAGTATACTTTGGGTTAAATTTGATATTTTGTGTACAGTATATAATATATATTTGGTGAAATTTGATATTTTATGTACAGTATATAATATATATTTCGTGAAATTTGATATTTTATATACAGTATGTAATATATATTTGGTGTACTTTCATATTTTATGTACAGTATAAAATATATACCTGATGTACTTTCAAGTTTTATGTGCAGTATATAATAAATATTTGGGGTGCTTACTTATTTTATGTACAGTATATAATACATATTTTGTGAAATTTGATATTTCATCTACTGTATATGAGATATAGTTGGTGAAATTTGATATTTTATCTACAGTATATGATATATAATTTGTGTACTTTCATATTTTACTTGCAGTTTATAACACATATTTGGTGTACTTTCATATTTTATGTACAGTATATAGTATATATTTGTTGATATTTGATATTTTATGTACGGTATATAATATATATTTGTTGAAATTTGATATTTTATGTAAAGTATATAATATATATTTTGTGAAATTTTATATTTTATGTACACTAGATACTATATATTTGGTGTAATTTCATATTTTATGTACAGTACATACTATATATTTGGTGACATTTGATATTTTATGTACAATATATAAGATATGTTTGTTGAAATTTGATATTTTATGTACAGTATATAATATATATTTGGTGAAATTTGATATTTTATGTACAGTATATAGTATATATTTGGTGAAATTTGATATTTTTTGCACAGTATATAGCAGATATTTGGTGAAATTTGATATTATATGTACAGTATATAATATACTTTGGGTTAAATTTGATATTTTGTCTACCTTATATAATATATATTTGGTGAAATTTGATATTTTATGTACAGTATATAATATATACTTGGTGAAATTTGATATTTTATATACAGTATTTAATATATATTTGGTGTACTTTCATATTTTATGTACAGTATAAAATATATACTTGATGTACTTTCATATTTTATGTACAGCAAATAATACATATTTCTTGTATTTTGATATTTTATATACAGTATATAATATATATTTGGCGAAATTTGATATTAATTGTACAGTATATAATATATGTTTGGTGAAATTTGATATTTTATGTACAGTATATAAAATATATTTGGTGAAATTTGATATTTTATGTACAGTATATAATATATATTTGGTGTACTTTCATATTTTATGTACAGTATAAAATATATACTTGATGTACTTTCAAGTTTTATGTGCAGTATATAATAAATATTTGGGGTTCCTTCATATTTTATGTACAGTATATAATATATATTTTGTGAAATTTGATATTTCATCTACTGTATATAAGATATCGTTGGTGAAATTTGATATTTTATGTACAGTATATGATATATAATTGGTGTACTTTCATATTTTACTAGCAGTATATAATACCTATTTGGTGTACTTTGATATTTTATGTACAGTGCATAATATATAGGTGTAGTTTCATATTTTATGTACAGTATATGGTATATAATTCCTGAAATTTGATATTATATGTACAGTATATCATATGTATTTGGTGTAATTTGATATTATATGTACAATATATAAGATGTATTTGGTGAAATTTTATATTTTATGTACAGTATATAATATATGTTTGGTGTACTTTCATATTTTATGTACAGTATATAGTATATATTAGGTGAAATTTGATTTTTTATGTACATTATATAACAGATATTTGGTGAAATGTGATATTATATGTACAGTATATTATGTTTTTGGTGAAATTTGATATTTTATGTACAGTATATAAGATATATTTGGTGAAATTTTATATTTTACAAACAGTATATATTGTATATTTTGTGTAGTTTCATATTTTATGTACAGTGTATAGAATATATTTGGTGACATTTGATATTTTATGTACAGTATGTAATATAAATTTGTTGAAATTTGATATTTTATGTACAGTATGTAATATATATTTGGTGTACTTTCATATTTTAAGTACAGTATAAAATATATACTTGATGAAGTTTCATATTTTATGTACAGAAAATAATATATATTTGTTGAAATTTCTTATTTTATGTACAGTATATAATATATATTTGGTGAAATTTGATATTATAGGTACAGTATATAATATATATTTGGTGAAATTTGCTATTTTTTGAACTGTATATAATATATATTTGGTGAAATTTCATACTTTATGTACAGTATAAAACATATATTTGGTGAAATTTGATATTTTATGTACAGTATATAATATATATTTGGTGTACTTTCATATTTTATGTGCAGTATAAAATATATACTTGATGTACTTTCATATTTTATGTAAGAAAATAATACATATTTGTTGAAATTTGATATTTTATGTACAGTATATAATTTATATTTGGTGCAATTTTCTGTTTTATGTACTCTATATCATATATATTTGGTGTACTTACCAGTTTTATGTACAGTATATAATATATATTTGGTGAAATTTGATATTTTATGTACAGTATATTATATATATTTGGTGAAATTTGATATTTTATATACAGTAAGTAATATATATTTGGTGTACTTTCATATTTTATGTACAGTATAAAATACATACTTGATGTAGTTTCATATTTTATGTACAGTAAATAATACATATTTTTTGAAATTTAATATTTTATGTACAGTATATAGTATATATTTGGTGACATTTGATATTTTATGTACAGTATGTAATATAAATTCGTTGAAATTTGATATTTTATGTACAGTATGTAATATATCTTTGGTGTACTTTCATATTTAATGTAGAGTATAAAATATATACTTGATGTACTTTCAAGTTTTATGGACAGAATACAATATATATTTGGTGTACTTTCATATTTTATATACAGTATATAATATATATTTTGTGAATTTGGATATTTCATGTACGGTATGTTAGACATAATTGGTGAAATTTGATATTTTCTGTACAGTAGATGATATATAACTTGTGTACTTTCATCTTTTACTTGCAGTATATAATACATATTTGGTGTACTTTGATATTTTATGTACAGTATATAATATATATTTGGTGAAATTTGATATTTTACATACGGTATATAATATATATTTGGTGAAACTTGAGATTTTATGTGCAGTATATGATATATATTTGGTGTACTTTCATATTTTACTTACAGTATATAATATATCTTTGGTGTACTTTGATATTTTATGTACAGCATATAATATATATTGGTGTATTTTCATATTTTATGTAGAGTATATAGTATATAATTGCTGAAATTTGATATTTTATGTACAGTATATAATATGTATTTTGTGTAATTTGATATTATATGTACAGTATATAATATATATTTGGTGAAATTTGATATTTTACACACAGTATATAATATATATTTGGTGAAATTTGAGATTTTATGTACGGTATATGATATATATTTGGTGTAATTTCATATTTTACTTACAGTATATAATATATATTTGGTGTACTTTGCTATTTTATGTACAGTGTATAATATATATTGGTGTAGTTTCATATTTTATGTAGAGTATATAATACATATTTGGTGAAATTTGGAATTTTATTTACAGTATGTAATATATATTTGGTGTACTTTCATATGATATGTACAGTATAAAATATATAATTCTACTTTCATATTTTATGTACAGTAATTAATACATATTTGTTGAAATTTTATATTTTATATACAGTATATAATATGTATTTTGTGTAATCTGATATTATATGTAAAGTATATAATATATATTTGGTGAAATTTCTTATTTTATGTACAGTATATAATATATATTTGGTGAAATTTGAGATTTTATGTACAGTATGTGATATATATTTGGTGTACTTTCATATTTTACTTACAGTATATAATATATACTTGGTGTACTTTGATATTTTATGTACAGTATATAATATATATTGGTGTAGTTTCATATTTTATGTAGAGTATATAGTATATAATTGCTGAAATTTGATATTTTATATACAGTATATAATATGTATTTTGTGTAATCTGATATTATATGTAAAGTATATAATATATATTTGGTGAAATTTTATATTTTATATACAGTATATAACATATATTTGGTGTAATTTCATATTTTATGTACCGTTTATAGTATATATTTCGTGACATTTGATATTTTATGTACAGTATATAATATATATTTGTTGAAATTTGATATTTTATGTACAGTATATAATATATATTTGCTGAAATTTTATATTTTATGTACAGTGTATAATATATATTTGGTGTACTTTCATATTTTATGTACAGTATATAGTATATATTTGGTGACATTTCATATTTTATGAACAATAGGTAAGATATGTTTGTTGAAATTTGATATTTTATGTACAGTATATAATATATATTGGGTGAAGTTTGATATTATAGGTACGGTATATAATATATATTTGGTGAAATTTGATATTTTATGTACAGTATATAATATATATTTGGTGAAATTTGATATTTTATGTACGGTACATAATATATATTTGGTGTGCTTTCATATTTTATGTACAGTATATAGTATATATCTGGTGAAATTTGATATTTTTTGCACAGTATATAGCAGATATTTGGTGAAATTTGATATTATATGTACAGTATATAATATACTTTGAGTTAAATTTGATATTTTGTGTACAGTATATAATATATATTTGGTGAAATTTGATATTTTATGTACAGTATATAATATATATTTGGTGTACTTTCATATTTTATGTACAGTATAAAATATATACTTGATGTACTTTCAAGTTTTATGTGCAGTATATAATAAATATTTGGGGTTCCTTCATATTTTATGTACAGTATATAATATATATTTTGTGAAATTTGATATTTCATCTACTGTATATAAGATATCGTTGGTGAAATTTGATATTTTATGTACAGTATATGATATATAATTGGTGTACTTTCATATTTTACTTGCAGTATATAATACCTATTTGGTGTACTTTGATATTTTATGTACAGTGCATAATATATAGGTGTAGTTTCATATTTTATGTACAGTATATGGTATATAATTCCTGAAATTTGATATTATATGTACAGTATATCATATGTATTTGGTGTAATTTGATATTATATGTACAATTTATAATATGTATTTGGTGAAATTTTATATTTTATGTACAGTATATAATATATGTTTGGTGTACTTTCATATTTTATGTACAGTATATAGTATATATTAGGTGAAATTTGATTTTTTATGTACATTATATAACAGATATTTGGTGAAATGTGATATTATATGTACAGTATATTATGTTTTTGGTGAAATTTGATATTTTATGTACAGTATATAAGATATATTTGGTGAAATTTTATATTTTATAAACAGTATATATTGTATATTTTGTGTACTTTCATATTTTATATACAGTGTATAGAATATATTTGGTGACATTTGATATTTTATGTACAGTATGTAATATAAATTTGTTGAAATTTGATATTTTATGTACAGTATGTAATATATATTTGGTGTACTTTCATATTTTAAGTACAGTATAAAATATATACTTGATGTAGTTTCATATTTTATGTACAGAAAATAATATATATTTGTTGAAATTTCTTATTTTATGTACAGTATATAATATATATTTGGTGAAATTTGATATTATAGGTACAGTATATAATATATATTTGGTGAAATTTGATATTTTTTGAACTGTATATAATATATATTTGGTGAAATTTCATACTTTATGTACAGTATAAAACATATATTTGGTGAAATTTGATATTTTATGTACAGTATATAATATATATTTGGTGTACTTTCATATTTTATGTACAGTATAAAATATATACTTGATTTACTTTCATATTTTATGTAAGAAAATAATACATATTTGTTGAAATTTGATATTTTATGTACAGTAAATAATTTATATTTGGTGCAATTTTATATTTTATGTACTCTATATCATATATATTTGGTGTACTTACCAGTTTTATGTACAGTATATAATATATATTTGGTGAAATTTGATATTTAATGTACAGTATATAATATATATTTGGTGAAATTTGATATTTTATGTACAGTATATAAGACATATTTGGTGAAATTTGATATTTTATATACTATATATATATTTGGTGTACTTTCCTATTTTATGTACATATATAGTATATATTTGGTGAAATTCGATATTTTTTGCACAGTACATAGTAGATATTTGGTGAAAGTTGACATTATATGTACAGTATATAGTATACTTTGGGTTAAATTTGATATTTTGTGTACAGTATATAATATATATTTGGTGAAATTTGATATTTTATGTACAGTATATAATATATATTTTGTGAAATTTGATATTTTATATACAGTATGTAATATATATTTGGTGTACTTTCATATTTTATGTACAGTATAAAATATATACCTGATGTACTTTCAAGTTTTATGTGCAGTATATAATAAATATTTGGGGTGCTTACTTATTTTATGTACAGTATATAATACATATTTTGTGAAATTTGATATTTCATCTACTGTATATAAGATATAGTTGGTGAAATTTGATATTTTATCTACAGTATATGATATATAATTGGTGTACTTTCATATTTTACTTGCAGTTTATAACACATATTTGGTGTACTTTCATATTTTATGTACAGTATATAGTATATATTTGTTGACATTTGATATTCTATGTACGGTATATAATATATATTTGTTGAAATTTGATATTTTATGTAAAGTATATAATATATATTTGGTGAAATTTTATATTTTATGTACACTAGATACTATATATTTGGTGTACTTTCATATTTTGTGTACAGTACATAGTATATATTTGGTGACATTTGATATTTTATGTACAATATATAAGATATGTTTGTTGAAATTTGATATTTTATGTACAGTACATAATATATATTTGGTGAAATTTGATATTTTATGTACAGTATATAATATATATTTGGTGAAATTTGATAATTTAGGTACAGTATAAAAGATATATTTGGTGAAATTTGATATTTTATGTACAGTATATAATATATATTTGGTGAAATTTGATATTTCACCCACAGTATATAATATATATTTGATGAAATTTGAGATTTTATGTACGGTATATGATATATATTTGGTGTACTTTCATATTTTACTTATAGTATATAATATATATTTGGTGTACTTTGATATTTTATGCACAGTATATAATATATATTGGTGTAGTTTCATACTTTATGTAGAGTATATAGTATATAATTGCTGAAATTTGATATTTTATATACAGTATATAATATGTATTTTGTGTAATCTGATATTATATGTAAAGTATATAATATATATTTGGTGAAATTTTATATTTTATATAAAGTATATAACATATATTTGGTGTAATTTCATATTTTATGTACAGTATATAGTATATATTTGGTGACATTTGATATTTTATGTACAGTATATAATATATATTTGCTGAAATTTTATATTTTATTTACAGTAAATAATATATATTTGGTGAAATTTTATATTTTATGTACAGTGTATAATATGTATTTGGTGTACTTTCATATTTTATGTACAGTATATAGTATATAGTTGGTGACATTAGATATTTTATGTACAGTAGATAATATATATTTGTTGAAATTTGACATTTTATATACAGTATATAATATATATTTGGTGAAATTTTATATTTTACTTACAGTATATAATACATATTTGGTGTATTTTCATATTTTATGTACAGTATATAATATATATATGGTGACATTTGATATTTTATCAACAATATGTAAGATATGTTTGTTGAAATTTGATATTTTATGTACAGTATATAATATATATTTGGTGAAATTTGATATTATAGGTACAGTATATAATATATATTTGGTGAAATTTGATATTTTATGTACGGTATATAATATATATTTGGTGAAATTTGATATTTTATGTACAGTATATAATATATATTTGGTGAAATTTGACATTTTACATACGGTATATAATATATATTTGGTGAAATTTGAGATATTATGTACAGTATATGATATATATTTGGTGTACTTTCATATTTTACTTACAGTATATAATATATCTTTGGTGTACTTTGATATTTTATGTACAGCATATAATATATATTGGTGTAGTTTCATATTTTATGTAGAGTATATAGTATATAATTGCTGAAATTTGATATTTTATGTACAGTATATAATATGTATTTTGTGTAATTTGATATTATATGTACAGTATATAATATATATTTGGTGAAATTTGACATTTTACATACGGTATATAATATATATTTGGTGAAATTTGAGATTTTATGTACGGTATATGATATATATTTGGTGTAATTTCATATTTTACTTACAGTATATAATATATATTTGGTGTACTTTGCTATTTTATGTACAGTATATAATATATATTGGTGTAGTTTCATATTTTATGTAGAGTATATAATACATATTTGGTGAAATTTGGTATTTTATATACAGTATGTAATATATATTTGGTGTACTTTCATATTATATGTACAGTATAAAATATATAATTCTACTTTCATATTTTATGTACAGTAATTAATACATATTTGTTGAAATTTGATATTTTATATACAGTATATAATATGTATTTTGTGTAATCTGATATTATATGTAAAGTATATAATATATATTTGGTGAAATTTCTTATTTTATGTACAGTATATAATATATATTTGGTGAAATTTGAGATTTTATGTACAGTATGTGATATATATTTGGTGTACTTTCATATTTTACTTACAGTATATAATATACACTTGGTGTACTTTGATATTTTATGTACAGTATATAATATATATTGGTGTAGTTTCATATTTTATGTAGAGTATATAGTATATAATTGCTGAAATTTGATATTTTATATACAGTATATAATATGTATTTTGTGTAATCTGATATTATATGTAAAGTATATAATATATATTTGGTGAAATTTTATATTTTATATACAGTATATAACATATATTTGGTGTAATTTCATATTTTATGTACGGTTTATAGTATATATTTCGTGACATTTGATATTTTATGTACAGTATATAATATATATTTGTTGAAATTTGATATTTTATGTACAGTATATAATATATATTTGCTGAAATTTTATATTTTATGTACAGTGTATAATATATATTTGGTGTACTTTCATATTTTATGTACAGTATATAGTATATATTTGGTGACATTTCATATTTTATGAACAATAGGTAAGATATGTTTGTTGAAATTTGATATTTTATGTACAGTATATAATATATATTGGGTGAAGTTTGATATTATAGGTACAGTATATAATATATATTTGGTGAAATTTGATATGTTATGTACAGTATATAATATATATTTGGTGAAATTTGATATTTTATGTACGGTACATAATATATATTTGGTGTGCTTTCATATTTTATGTACAGTATATAGTATATATCTGGTGAAATTTGATATTTTTTGCACAGTATATAGCAGATATTTGGTGAAATTTGATATTATATGTACAGTATATAATATACTTTGAGTTAAATTTGATATTTTGTGTACAGTATATAATATATATTTGGTGAAATTTGATATTTTATGTACAGTATATAATATATATTTGGTGAAATTTGATATTTTATATACAGTATCTAATATATATTTGGTGTACTTTCATATTTTATGTACAGTATAAAATATATACTTGATGTACTTTCATATTTTATGCACAGCAAATAATACATATTTGTTGAAATTTGATATTTTATATACAGTATATAATATATATTTGGCGAAATTTGATATTAATTGTACAGTATATAATATATATTTGGTGAAATTTGATATTTTATGTACAGTATGTAAAATATATTTGGTGAAATTTGATATTTTATTTACAGTATATAATATATATTTGGTGTACTTTCATATTTTATGTACAGTATAAAATATATACTTGATGTACTTTCAAGTTTTATGTGCAGTATATAATAAATATTTGGGGTTCCTTCATATTTTATGTACAGTATATAATATATATTTTGTGAAATTTGATATTTAATCTACTGCATATAAGATATCGTTGGTGAAATTTGATATTTTATGTACAGTATATGATATATAATTGGTGTACTTTCATATTTTACTTGCAGTATATAATACCTATTTGGTGTACTTTGATATTTTATGTACAGTGCATAATATATAGGTGTAGTTTCATATTTTATGTACAGTATATGGTATATAATTCCTGAAATTTGATATTATATGTACAGTATATCATATGTATTTGGTGTAATTTGATATTATATGTACAATATATAATATGTATTTGGTGAAATTTTATATTTTATGTACAGTATATAATATATGTTTGGTGTACTTTCATATTTTATGTACAGTATATAGTATATATTAGGTGAAATTTGATTTTTTATGTACATTATATAACAGATATTTGGTGAAATGTGATATTATATGTACAGTATATTATGTTTTTGGTGAAATTTGATATTTTATGTACAGTATATAAGATATATTTGGTGAAATTTTATATTTTATAAACAGTATATATTGTATATTTTGTGTACTTTCATATTTTATATACAGTGTATAGAATATATTTGGTGACATTTGATATTTTATGTACAGTATGTAATATAAATTTGTTGAAATTTGATATTTTATGTACAGTATGTAATATATATTTGGTGTACTTTCATATTTTAAGTACAGTATAAAATATATACTTGATGTAGTTTCATATTTTATGTACAGAAAATAATATATATTTGTTGAAATTTCTTATTTTATGTACAGTATATAATATATATTTGGTGAAATTTGATATTATAGGTACAGTATATAATATATATTTGGTGAAATTTGATATTTTTTGAACTGTATATAATATATATTTGGTGAAATTTCATACTTTATGTACAGTATAAAACATATATTTGGTGAAATTTGATATTTTATGTACAGTATATAATATATATTTGGTGTACTTTCATATTTTATGTACAGTATAAAATATATACTTGATTTACTTTCATATTTTATGTAAGAAAATAATACATATTTGTTGAAATTTGATATTTTATGTACAGTAAATAATTTATATTTGGTGCAATTTTATATTTTATGTACTCTATATCATATATATTTGGTGTACTTACCAGTTTTATGTACAGTATATAATATATATTTGGTGAAATTTGATATTATAGGTACACTATATAATATATATTTGGTGAAATTTGATATTTTACTTACAGTATATAATATATATTTGCTGTATTTTCATATTTTATGTACAGTATATAATATATATTTGGTGACATTTGATATTTTATGAACAATATGTAAGATATGTTTGTTGAAATTTGAAATTTTGTGTACAGTATATAATATATATTTGGTGAAATTTGATGTTATAAGTACAGTATATAATATATATTTGGTGAAATTTGATATTTAATGTACAGTATATAATATATATTTGGTGAAATTTGGTATTTTATGTACAGTATATAAGACATATTTGGTGAAATTTGATATTTTATATACTATATATATATTTGGTGTACTTTCCTATTTTATGTACATATATAGTATATATTTGGTGAAATTCGATATTTTTTGCACAGTACATAGTAGATATTTGGTGAAAGTTGACATTATATGTACAGTATATAGTATACTTTGGGTTAAATTTGATATTTTGTGTACAGTATATAATATATATTTGGTGAAATTTGATATTTTATGTACAGTATATAATATATATTTTGTGAAATTTGATATTTTATATACAGTATGTAATATATATTTGGTGTACTTTCATATTTTATGTACAGTATAAAATATATACCTGATGTACTTTCAAGTTTTATGTGCAGTATATAATAAATATTTGGGGTGCTTACTTATTTTATGTACAGTATATAATACATATTTTGTGAAATTTGATATTTCATCTACTGTATATAAGATATAGTTGGTGAAATTTGATATTTTATCTACAGTATATGATATATAATTGGTGTACTTTCATATTTTACTTGCAGTTTATAACACATATTTGGTGTACTTTCATATTTTATGTACAGTATATAGTATATATTTGTTGACATTTGATATTCTATGTACGGTATATAATATATATTTGTTGAAATTTGATATTTTATGTAAAGTATATAATATATATTTGGTGAAATTTTATATTTTATGTACACTAGATACTATATATTTGGTGTACTTTCATATTTTGTGTACAGTACATAGTATATATTTGGTGACATTTGATATTTTATGTACAATATATAAGATATGTTTGTTGAAATTTGATATTTTATGTACAGTACATAATATATATTTGGTGAAATTTGATATTTTATGTACAGTATATAATATATATTTGGTGAAATTTGATAATTTAGGTACAGTATAAAAGATATATTTGGTGAAATTTGATATTTTATGTACAGTATATAATATATATTTGGTGAAATTTGATATTTCACCCACAGTATATAATATATATTTGATGAAATTTGAGATTTTATGTACGGTATATGATATATATTTGGTGTACTTTCATATTTTACTTATAGTATATAATATATATTTGGTGTACTTTGATATTTTATGCACAGTATATAATATATATTGGTGTAGTTTCATACTTTATGTAGAGTATATAGTATATAATTGCTGAAATTTGATATTTTATATACAGTATATAATATGTATTTTGTGTAATCTGATATTATATGTAAAGTATATAATATATATTTGGTGAAATTTTATATTTTATATAAAGTATATAACATATATTTGGTGTAATTTCATATTTTATGTACAGTATATAGTATATATTTGGTGACATTTGATATTTTATGTACAGTATATAATATATATTTGCTGAAATTTGATATTTTATTTACAGTAAATAATATATATTTGGTGAAATTTTATATTTTATGTACAGTGTATAATATGTATTTGGTGTACTTTCATATTTTATGTACAGTATATAGTATATAGTTGGTGACATTAGATATTTTATGTACAGTAGATAATATATATTTGTTGAAATTTGACATTTTATATACAGTATATAATATATATTTGGTGAAATTTTATATTTTACTTACAGTATATAATACATATTTGGTGTATTTTCATATTTTATGTACAGTATATAATATATATATGGTGACATTTGATATTTTATCAACAATATGTAAGATATGTTTGTTGAAATTTGATATTTTATGTACAGTATATAATATATATTTGGTGAAATTTGATATTATAGGTACAGTATATAATATATATTTGGTGAAATTTGATATTTTATGTACGGTATATAATATATATTTGGTGAAATTTGATATTTTATGTACAGTATATAATATATATTTGGTGAAATTTGACATTTTATGTACAGTATATATATATTTGGTGTACTTTCATATTTTATGTACAGTATATAGTATATATTTGGTGAAATTTGATATTTTTTGCACAGTATATAGCAGATATTTGGTGAAATTTGATATTATATGTACAGTATATAATATACTTTGGGTTAAATTTGATATTTTGTCTACATTATATAATATATATTTGGTGAAATTTGATATTTTATGTACAGTATATAATATATACTTGGTGAAATTTGATATTTTATATACAGTATTTAATATATATTTGGTGTACTTTCATATTTTATGTACAGTATAAAATATATACTTGATGTACTTTCATATTTTATGTACAGCAAATAATACATATTTGTTGTATTTTGATATTTTATATACAGTATATAATATATATTTGGCGAAATTTGATATTAATTGTACAGTATATAATATATATTTGGTGAAATTTGATATTTTATGTACAGTATGTAAAATATATTTGGTGAAATTTGATATTTTATGTACAGTATATAATATATATTTGGTGTACTTTCATATTTTATGTACAGTATAAAATATATACTTGATGTTCTTTCAAGTTTTATGTGCAGTATATAATAAATATTTGGGGTTCCTTCATATTTTATGTACAGTATATAATATATATTTTGTGAAATTTGATATTTCATCTACTGTATATAAGATATCGTTGGTGAAATTTGATATTTTATGTACAGTATATGATATATAATTGGTGTACTTTCATATTTTACTTGCAGTATATAATACCTATTTGGTGTACTTTGATATTTTATGTACAGTGCATAATATATAGGTGTAGTTTCATATTTTATGTACAGTATATGGTATATAATTCCTGAAATTTGATATTATATGTACAGTATATGATATGTATTTGGTGTAATTTGATATTATATGTACAATATATAATATGTATTTGGTGAAATTTTATATTTTATGTACAGTATATAATATATATTTGGTGTACTTTCATATTTTATGTACAGTATATAGTATATATTAGGTGAAATTTGATTTTTTATGTACATTATATAACAGATATTTGGTGAAATGTGATATTATATGTACAGTATATTATGTTTTTGGTGAAATTTGATATTTTATGTACAGTATATAAGATATATTTGGTGAAATTTTATATTTTATAAACAGTATATATTGTATATTTTGTGTACTTTCATATTTTATGTACAGTGTAGAGAATATATTTGGTGACATTTGATATTTTATGTACAGTATGTAATATAAATTTGTTGAAATTTGATATTTTATGTACAGTATGTAATATATATTTGGTGTACTTTCATATTTTAAGTACAGTATAAAATATATACTTGATGTAGTTTCATATTTTATGTACAGAAAATAATATATATTTGTTGAAATTTCTTATTTTATGTACAGTATATAATATATATTTGGTGAAATTTGATATTATAGGTACAGTATGTAATATATATTTGGTGAAATTTGATATTTTTTGAACTGTATATAATATATATTTGGTGAAATTTCATACTTTATGTACAGTATAAAACATATATTTGGTGAAATTTGATATTTTATGTACAGTATATAATATATATTTGGTGTACTTTCATATTTTATGTGCAGTATAAAATATATACTTGATGTACTTTCATATTTTATGTAAGAAAATAATACATATTTGTTGAAATTTGATATTTTATGTACAGTATATAATTTATATTTGGTGCAATTTTATGTTTTATGTACTCTATATCATATATATTTGGTGTACTTACCAGTTTTATGTACAGTATATAATATATATTTGGTGAAATTTGATATTTTATGTACAGTATATTATATATATTTGGTGAAATTTGATATTTTATATACAGTAAGTAATATATATTTGGTGTACTTTCATATTTTATGTACAGTATAAAATACATACCTGATGTAGTTTCATATTTTATGTACAGTAAATAATACATATTTTTTGAAATTTAATATTTTATGTACAGTATATAGTATATATTTGGTGACATTTGATATTTTATGTACAGTATGTAATATAAATTTGTTGAAATTTGATATTTTATGTACAGTATGTAATATATCTTTGGTGTACTTTCATATTTTATGTAGAGTATAAAATATATACTTGATGTACTTTCAAGTTTTATGGACAGAATACAATATATATTTGGTGTACTTTCATATTTTATATACAGTATATAATATATATTTTGTGAATTTGGATATTTCATGTACTGTATGTTAGACATAATTGGTGAAATTTGATATTTTCTGTACAGTAGATGATATATAACTTGTGTACTTTCATCTTTTACTTGCAGTATATAATACATATTTGGTGTACTTTGATATTTTATGTACAGTATATAATATATATTTGGTGAAATTTGATATTTTACATACGGTATATAATATATATTTGGTGAAATTTGAGATTTTATGTACAGTATATGATATATATTTGGTGTACTTTCATATTTTACTTACAGTATATAATATATCTTTGGTGTACTTTGATATTTTATGTACAGCATATAATATATATTGGTGTATTTTCATATTTTATGTAGAGTATATAGTATATAATTGCTGAAATTTGATATTTTATGTACAGTATATAATATGTATTTTGTGTAATTTGATATTATATGTACAGTATATAATATATATTTGGTGAAATTTGATATTTTACACACAGTATATAATATATACTTGGTGAAATTTGAGATTTTATGTACCGTATATGATATATATTTGGTGTAATTTCATATTTTACTTACAGTATATAATATATATTTGGTGTACTTTGCTATTTTATGTACAGTATATAATATATATTGGTGTAGTTTCATATTTTATGTAGAGTATATAATACATATTTGGTGAAATTTGGTATTTTATATACAGTATGTAATATATATTTGGTGTACTTTCATAATATATGTACAGTATAAAATATATAATTCTACTTTCATATTTTATGTACAGTAATTAATACATATTTGTTGAAATTTGATATTTTATATACAGTATATAACATATATTTGGTGAAATTTCATATTATATTTACAGTATATAATATATATTTGGTGAAATTTCTTATTTTATGTACAGTATATAATATATATTTGGTGAAATTTGAGATTTTATGTACAGTATGTGATATATATTTGGTGTACTTTCATATTTTACTTACAGTATATAATATATACTTGGTGTACTTTGATATTTTATGTACAGTATATAATATATATTGGTGTAGTTTCATATTTTATGTAGAGTATATAGTATATAATTGCTGAAATTTGATATTTTATATACAGTATATAATATGTATTTTGTGTAATCTGATATTATATGTAAAGTATATAATATATATTTGGTGAAATTTTATATTTTATATAAAGTATATAACATATATTTGCTGTAATTTCATATTTTATGTACAGTATATAGTATATATTTGGTGACATTTGATATTTTATGTACAGTATATAATATATATTTGCTGAAATTTGATATTTTATTTACAGTAAATAATATATATTTGGTGAAATTTTATATTTTATGTACAGTGTATAATATATATTTGATGTACTTTCATATTTTATGTACAGTATATAGTATATAGTTGGTGACATTACATATTTTATGTACAGTAGATAATATATATTTGTTGAAATTTGACATTTTATATACAGTATATAATATATATTTGGTGAAATTTTATATTTTACTTACAGTATATAATATATATTTGGTGTATTTTCATATTTTATGTACAGTATAAAATATATATATGGTGACATTTGATATTTTATCAACAATATGTAAGATATGTTTGTTGAAATTTGATATTTTATGTACAGTATATAATATATATTTGGTGAAATTTGATATTATAAGTACAGTATATAATATATATTTGGTGAAATTTGATATTTTATGTACGGTATATAATATATATTTGGTGAAATTTGATATTTTATGTACAGTATATAATATATATTTGGTGAAATTTGACATTTTATGTACAGTATATATATATTTGGTGTACTTTCATATTTTATGTACAGTATATAGTATATATTTGGTGAAATTTGATATTTTTTGCACAGTATATAGCAGATATTTGGTGAAATTTGATATTATATTTACAGTATATAATATACTTTGGGTTAAATTTGATATTTTGTCTACATTATATAATATATATTTGGTGAAATTTGATATTTTATATACAGTATATAATATATACTTGGTGAAATTTGATATTTTATATACAGTATTTAATATATATTTGGTGTACTTTCATATTTTATGTACAGTATAAAATATATTCTTGATGTACTTTCATATTTTATGTACAGCAAATAATACATATTTGTTGTATTTTGATATTTTATATACAGTATATAATGTATATTTGGCGAAATTTGATATTAATTGTACAGTATATAATATATATTTGGTGAAATTTGATATTTTATGTACAGTATGTAAAATATATTTGGTGAAATTTGATATTTTATGTACAGTATATAATATATATTTGGTGTACTTTCATATTTTATGTACAGTATAAAATATATACTTGATGTACTTTCAAGTTTTATGTGCAGTATATAATAAATATTTGGGGTTCCTTCATATTTTATGTACAGTATATAATATATATTTTGTGAAATTTGATATTTCATCTACTGTATATAAGATATCGTTGGTGAAATTTGATATTTTATGTACAGTATATGATATATAATTGGTGTACTTTCATATTTTACTTGCAGTATATAATACCTATTTGGTGTACTTTGATATTTTATGTACAGTGCATAATATATAGGTGTAGTTTCATATTTTATGTACAGTATATGGTATATAATTCCTGAAATTTGATATTATATGTACAGTATATGATATGTATTTGGTGTAATTTGATATTATATGTACAATATATAATATGTATTTGGTGAAATTTTATATTTTATGTACATTATATAATATATATTTGGTGTACTTTCATATTTTATGTACAGTATATAGTATATATTAGGTGAAATTTGATTTTTTATGTACATTATATAATAGATATTTGGTGAAATGTGATATTATATGTACAGTATATTATGTTTTTGGTGAAATTTGATATTTTATGTACAGTATATAAGATATATTTGGTGAAATTTTATATTTTATAAACAGTATATATTGTATATTTTGTGTACTTTCATATTTTATGTACAGTGTAGAGAATATATTTGGTGACATTTGATATTTTATGTACAGTATGTAATATAAATTTGTTGAAATTTGATATTTTATGTACAGTATGTAATATATATTTGGTGTACTTTCATATTTTAAGTACAGTATAAAATATATACTTGATGTAGTTTCATATTTTATGTACAGAAAATAATATATATTTGTTGAAATTTGTTATTTTATGTACAGTATATAATATATATTTGGTGAAATTTGATATTATAGGTACAGTATATAATATATATTTGGTGAAATTTGATATTTTTTGAACTGTATATAATATATATTTGGTGAAATTTCATACTTTATGTACAGTATAAAACATATATTTGGTGAAATTTGATATTTTATGTACAGTATATAATATATATTTGGTGTACTTTCATATTTTATGTGCAGTATAAAATATATACTTGATGTACTTTCATATTTTATGTAAGAAAATAATACATATTTGTTGAAATTTGATATTTTATGTACAGTATATAATTTATATTTGGTGCAATTTTCTGTTTTATGTACTCTATATCATATATATTTGGTGTACTTACCAGTTTTATGTTCAGTATATAATATATATTTGGTGAAATTTGATATTATAGGTACAGTATATAATATATATTTCGTGAAATTTGATATTTTACTTTCAGTATATAATATGCATTTGCTGTATTTTCATATTTTATGTACAGTATATAATATATATTTGGTGACATTTGGTATTTTATGAACAATATGTAAGATATGTTTGTTGAAATTTGAAATTTTGTGTACAGTATATAATATATATTTGGTGAAATTTGATGTTATAAGTACAGTATATAATATATATTTGGTGAAATTTGATATTTAATGTACAGTATATAATATATATTTGGTGAAATTTGATATTTTATGTACAGTATATAAGATATATTTGGTGAAATTTGATATTTTATATACTATATATATTTGGTGTACTTTCCTATTTTATGTACATATATAGTATATATTTGGTGAAATTCGATATTTTTTGCACAGTACATAGTAGATATTTGGTGAAATTTGATATTATATGTACAGTATATAGTATACTTTGGGGTAAATTTGATATTTTGTGTACAGTATATAATATATATTTGGTGAAATTTGATATTTTATGTACAGTATATAATATATATTTCGTGAAATTTGATATTTTATATACAGTATGTAATATATATTTGGTGTACTTTCATATTTTATGTACAGTATAAAATATATACCTGATGTACTTTCAAGTTTTATGTGCAGTATGTAATAAATATTTGGGGTGCTTACTTATTTTATGTACAGTATATAATACATATTTTGTGAAATTTGATATTTCATCTACTGTATATAAGATATCGTTGGTGAAATTTGATTTTTTATCTACAGTATATGATATATAATTGGTGTACTTTCATATTTTACTTGCAGTTTATAACACATATTTGGTGTACTTTCATATTTTATGTACAGTATATAGTATATATTTGTTGACATTTGATATTTTATTTACGGTATATAATATATATTTGTTGAAATTTGATATTTTATGTAAAGTATATAATATATATTTGGTGAAATTTTATATTTTATGTACACTAGATACTATATATTTGGTGTACTTTCATATTTTATGTACAGTACATAGTATATATTTGGTGACATTTGATATTTTATGTACAATATATAAGATATGTTTGTTGAAATTTGATATTTTATGTACAGTATATAATATATATTTGGTGAAATTTGATATTTTATGTACAGTATATAATATATATTTGGTGAAATTTGATAATTTAGGTACAGTATAAAAGATATATTTGGTGAAATTTGATATTTTATGTACAGTATATAATATACATTTGGTGAAATTTGATATTTCACCCACAGTATATAATATATATTTGATGAAATTTGAGATTTTATGTACGGTATATGATATATATTTGGTGAACTTTCATATTTTACTTATAGTATATAATATATATTTGGTGTACTTTGATATTTTATGCACAGTATATAATATATATTGGTGTAGTTTCATACTTTATGTAGAGTATATAGTATATAATTGCTGAAATTTGATATTTTATATACAGTATATAATATGTATTTTGTGTAATCTGATATTATATGTAAAGTATATAATATATATTTGGTGAAATTTTATATTTTATATAAAGTATATAACATATATTTGGTGTAATATCATATTTTATGTACAGTATATAGTATATATTTGGTGACATTTGATATTTTATGTACAGTATATAATATATATTTGCTGAAATTTGATATTTTATTTACAGTAAATAATATATATTTGGTGAAATTTTATATTTTATGTACAGTGTATAATATATATTTGGTGTACTTTCATATTTTATGTACAGTATATAGTATATAGTTGGTGACATTAGATATTTTATGTACAGTAGATAATATATATTTGTTGAAATTTGACATTTTATATACAGTATATAATATATATTTGGTGAAATTTTATATTTTACTTACAGTATATAATATATATTTGGTGTATTTTCATATTTTATGTACAGTATACAATATATATATGGTGACATTTTATATTTTATCAACAATATGTAAGATATGTTTGTTGAAATTTGATATTTTATGTACAGTATATAATATATATTTGGTGAAATTTGATATTATAGGTACAGTATATAATATATATTTGGTGAAATTTGATATTTTATGTACGGTATATAATATATATTTGGTGAAATTTGATATTTTATGTACAGTATATAATATATATTTGGTGAAATTTGACATTTTATGACAGTATATATATATTTGGTGTTCTTTCATATTTTATGTACAGTATATAGTATATATTTGGTGAAATTTGATATTTTTTGCACAGTATATAGCAGATATTTGGTGAAATTTGATATTATATGTACAGTATATAATATACTTTGGGTTAAATTTGATATTTTGTCTACATTATATAATATATATTTGGTGAAATTTGATATTTTATGTACAGTATATAATATATACTTGGTGAAATTTGATATTTTATATACAGTATTTAATATATATTTGGTGTACTTTCATATTTTATGTACAGTATAAAATATATACTTGATGTACTTTCATATTTTATGTACAGCAAATAATACATATTTGTTGTATTTTGATATTTTATATACAGTATATAATATATATTTGGCGAAATTTGATATTAATTGTACAGTATATAATATATGTTTGGTGAAATTTGATATTTTATGTACAGTATATAAAATATATTTGGTGAAATTTGATATTTTATGTACAGTATATAATATATATTTGGTGTACTTTCATATTTTATGTACAGTATAAAATATATACTTGATGTACTTTCAAGTTTTATGTGCAGTATATAATAAATATTTGGGGTTCCTTCATATTTTATGTACAGTATATAATATATATTTTGTGAAATTTGATATTTCATCTACTGTATATAAGATATCGTTGGTGAAATTTGATATTTTATGTACAGTATATGATATATAATTGGTGTACTTTCATATTTTACTAGCAGTATATAATACCTATTTGGTGTACTTTGATATTTTATGTACAGTGCATAATATGTAGGTGTAGTTTCATATTTTATGTACAGTATATGGTATATAATTCCTGAAATTTGATATTATATGTACAGTATATGATATGTATTTGGTGTAATTTGATATTATATGTACAATATATAATATGTATTTGGTGAAATTTTATATTTTATGTACAGTATATAATATATGTTTGGTGTACTTTCATATTTTATGTACAGTATATAGTATATATTAGGTGAAATTTGATTTTTTATGTACATTATATAACAGATATTTGGTGAAATGTGATATTATATGTACAGTATATTATGTTTTTGGTGAAATTTGATATTTTATGTACAGTATATAAGATATATTTGGTGAAATTTTATATTTTACAAACAGTATATATTGTATATTTTGTGTAGTTTCATATTTTATGTACAGTGTATAGAATATATTTGGTGACATTTGATATTTTATGTACAGTATGTAATATAAATTTGTTGAAATTTGATATTTTATGTACAGTATGTAATATATATTTGGTGTACTTTCATATTTTAAGTACAGTATAAAATATATACTTGATGTAGTTTCATATTTTATGTTCAGAAAATAATATATATTTGTTGAAATTTGTTATTTTATGTACAGTATATAATATATATTTGGTGAAATTTGATATTATAGGTACAGTATATAATATATATTTGGTGAAATTTGATAGTTTTTGAACTGTATATAATATATATTTGGTGAAATTTCATACTTTATGTACAGTATAAAACATATATTTGGTGAAATTTGATATTTTATGTACAGTATATAATATATATTTGGTGTACTTTCATATTTTATGTGCAGTATAAAATATATACTTGATGTACTTTCATATTTTATGTAAGAAAATAATACATATTTGTTGAAATTTGATATTTTATGTACAGTATATAATTTATATTTGGTGCAATTTTATGTTTTATGTACTCTATATCATATATATTTGGTGTACTTACCAGTTTTATGTACAGTATATAATATATATTTGGTGAAATTTGATATTTTATGTACAGTATATTATATATATTTGGTGAAATTTGATATTTTATATACAGTAAGTAATATATATTTGGTGTACTTTCATATTTTATGTACAGTATAAAATACATACTTGATGTAGTTTCATATTTTATGTACACTAAATAATACATATTTTTTGAAATTTAATATTTTATGTACAGTATATAGTATATATTTGGTGACATTTGATATTTTATGTACAGTATGTAATATAAATTTGTTGAAATTTGATATTTTATGTACAGTATGTAATATATCTTTGGTGTACTTACATATTTTATGTAGAGCATAAAATATATACTTGATGTACTTTCAAGTTTTATGGACAGAATACAATATATATTTGGTGTACTTTCATATTTTATATACAGTATATAATATATATTTTGTGAATTTGGATATTTCATGTACGGTATGTTAGACATAATTGGTGAAATTTGATATTTTCTGTACAGTAGATGATATATAACTTGTGTACTTTCATCTTTTACTTGCAGTATATAATACATATTTGGTGTACTTTGATATTTTATGTACAGTATATAATATATATTTGGTGAAATTTGATATTTTACATACGGTATATAATATATATTTGGTGAAATTTGAGATTTTATGTACAGTATATGATATATATTTGGTGTACTTTCATATTTTACTTACAGTATATAATATATCTTTGGTGTACTTTGATATTTTATGTACAGCATATAATATATATTGGTGTAGTTTCATATTTTATGTAGAGTATATAGTATATAATTGCTGAAATTTGATATTTTATGTACAGTATATAATATGTATTTTGTGTAATTTGATATTATATGTACAGTATATAATATATATTTGGTGAAATTTGATATTTTACACACAGTATATAATATATATTTGGTGAAATTTGAGATTTTATGTACGGTATATGATATATATTTGGTGTAATTTCATATTTTACTTACAGTATATAATATATATTTGGTGTACTTTGCTATTTTATGTACAGTATATAATATATATTGGTGTAGTTTCATATTTTATGTAGAGTATATAATACATATTTGGTGAAATTTGGTATTTTATATACAGTATGTAATATATATTTGGTGTACTTTCATATTATATGTACAGTATAAAATATATAATTCTACTTTCATATTTTATGTACAGTAATTAATACATATTTGTTGAAATTTGATATTTTATATACAGTATATAATATGTATTTTGTGTAATCTGATATTATATGTAAAGTATATAATATATATTTGGTGAAATTTCTTATTTTATGTACAGTATATAATATATATTTGGTGAAATTTGAGATTTTATGTACAGTATGTGATATATATTTGGTGTACTTTCATATTTTACTTACAGTATATAATATATACTTGGTGTACTTTGATATTTTATGTACAGTATATAATATATATTGGTGTAGTTTCATATTTTATGTAGAGTATATAGTATATAATTGCTGAAATTTGATATTTTATATACAGTATATAATATGTATTTTGTGTAATCTGATATTATATGTAAAGTATATAATATATATTTGGTGAAATTTTATATTTTATATACAGTATATAACATATATTTGGTGTAATTTCATATTTTATGTACGGTTTATAGTATATATTTCGTGACATTTGATATTTTATGTACAGTATATAATATATATTTGTTGAAATTTGATATTTTATGTACAGTATATAATATATATTTGCTGAAATTTTATATTTTATGTACAGTGTATAATATATATTTGGTGTACTTTCATATTTTATGTACAGTATATAGTATATATTTGGTGACATTTCATATTTTATGAACAATAGGTAAGATATGTTTGTTGAAATTTGATATTTTATGTACAGTATATAATATATATTGGGTGAAGTTTGATATTATAGGTACAGTATATAATATATATTTGGTGAAATTTGATATTTTATGTACAGTATATAATATATATTTGGTGAAATTTGATATTTTATGTACGGTACATAATATATATTTGGTGTGCTTTCATATTTTATGTACAGTATATAGTATATATCTGGTGAAATTTGATATTTTTTGCACAGTATATAGCAGATATTTGGTGAAATTTGATATTATATGTACAGTATATAATATACTTTGGGTTAAATTTGATATTTTGTGTACAGTATATAATATATATTTGGTGAAATTTGATATTTTATGTACAGTATATAATATATATTTGGTGAAATTTGATATTTTATATACAGTATCTAATATATATTTGGTGTACTTTCATATTTTATGTACAGTATAAAATATATACTTGATGTACTTTCATATTTTATGTACAGCAAATAATACATATTTGTTGAAATTTGATATTTTATATACAGTATATAATATATATTTGGCGAAATTTGATATTAATTGTACAGTATATAATATATATTTGGTTAAATTTGATATTTTATGTACAGTATGTAAAATATATTTGGTGAAATTTGATATTTTATGTACAGTATATAATATATATTTGGTGTACTTTCATATTTTATGTACAGTATAAAATATATTCTTGATGTACTTTCAAGTTTTATGTGCAGTATATAATAAATATTTGGGGTTCCTTCATATTTTATGTACAGTATATAATATATATTTTGTGAAATTTGATATTTAATCTACTGTATATAAGATATCGTTGGTGAAATTTGATATTTTATGTACAGTATATGATATATAATTGGTGTACTTTCATATTTTACTTGCAGTATATAATACCTATTTGGTGTACTTTGATATTTTATGTACAGTGCATAATATATAGGTGTAGTTTCATATTTTATGTACAGTATATGGTATATAATTCCTGAAATTTGATATTATATGTACAGTATATGATATGTATTTGGTGTAATTTGATATTATATGTACAATATATAATATGTATTTGGTGAAATTTTATATTTTATGTACAGTTTCTAATATATGTTTGGTGTACTTTCATATTTTATGTACAGTATATAGTATATATTAGGTGAAATTTGATTTTTTATGTACATTATATAACAGATATTTGGTGAAATGTGATATTATATGTACAGTATATTATGTTTTTGGTGAAATTTGATATTTTATGTACAGTATATAAGATATATTTGGTGAAATTTTATATTTTATAAACAGTATATATTGTATATTTTGTGTACTTTCATATTTTATATACAGTGTATAGAATATATTTGGTGACATTTGATATTTTATGTACAGTATGTAATATAAATTTGTTGAAATTTGATATTTTATGTACAGTATGTAATATATATTTGGTGTACTTTCATATTTTAAGTACAGTATAAAATATATACTTGATGTAGTTTCATATTTTATGTACAGAAAATAATATATATTTGTTGAAATTTCTTATTTTATGTACAGTATATAATATATATTTGGTGAAATTTGATATTATAGGTACAGTATATAATATATATTTGGTGAAATTTGATATTTTTTGAACTGTGTATAATATATATTTGGTGAAATTTCATACTTTATGTACAGTATAAAACATATATTTGGTGAAATTTGATATTTTATGTACAGTATATAATATATATTTGGTGTACTTTCATATTTTATGTACAGTATAAAATATATACTTGATTTACTTTCATATTTTATGTAAGAAAATAATACATATTTGTTGAAATTTGATATTTTATGTACAGTATATAATTTATATTTGGTGCAATTTTATATTTTATGTACTCTATATCATATATATTTGGTGTACTTACCAGTTTTATGTACAGTATATAATATATATTTGGTGAAATTTGATATTATAGGTACACTATATAATATATATTTGGTGAAATTTGATATTTTACTTACAGTATATAATATATATTTGCTGTATTTTCATATTTTATGTACAGTATATAATATATATTTGGTGACATTTGATATTTTATGAACAATATGTAAGATATGTTTGTTGAAATTTGAAATTTTGTGTACAGTATATAATATATATTTGGTGAAATTTGATGTTATAAGTACAGTATATAATATATATTTGGTGAAATTTGATATTTAATGTACAGTATATAATATATATTTGGTGAAATTTGATATTTTATGTACAGTATATAAGATATATTTGGTGAAATTTGATATTTTATATACTATATATATATTTGGTGTACTTTCCTATTTTATGTACATATATAGTATATATTTGGTGAAATTCGATATTTTTTGCACAGTACATAGTAGATATTTGGTGAAAGTTGACATTATATGTACAGTATATAGTATACTTTGGGTTAAATTTGATATTTTGTGTACAGTATATAATATATATTTGGTGAAATTTGATATTTTATGTACAGTATATAATATATATTTCGTGAAATTTGATATTTTATATACAGTATGTAATATATATTTGGTGTACTTTCATATTTTATGTACAGTATAAAATATATACCTGATGTACTTTCAAGTTTTATGTGCAGTATATAATAAATATTTGGGGTGCTTATTTATTTTATGTACAGTATATAATACATATTTTGTGAAATTTGATATTTCATCTACTGTATATAAGATATAGTTGGTGAAATTTGATATTTTATCTACAGTATATGATATATAATTGGTGTACTTTCATATTTTACTTGCAGTTTATAACACATATTTGGTGTACTTTCATATTTTATGTACAGTATATAGTATATATTTGTTGACATTTGATATTTTATGTACGGTATATAATATATATTTGTTGAAATTTGATATTTTATGTAAAGTATATAATATATATTTGGTGAAATTTTATATTTTATGTACACTAGATACTATATATTTGGTGTACTTTCATATTTTGTGTACAGTACATAGTATATATTTGGTGACATTTGATATTTTATGTACAATATATAAGATATGTTTGTTGAAATTTGATATTTTATGTACAGTATATAATATATATTTGGTGAAATTTGATATTTTATGTACAGTATATAATATATATTTGGTGAAATTTGATAATTTAGGTACAGTATAAAAGATATATTTGGTGAAATTTGATATTTTATGTACAGTATATAATATATATTTGGTGAAATTTGATATTTCACCCACAGTATATAATATATATTTGATGAAATTTGAGATTTTATGTACGGTATATGATATATATTTGGTGTACTTTCATATTTTACTTATAGTATATAATATATATTTGGTGTACTTTGATATTTTATGCACAGTATATAATATATATTGGTGTAGTTTCATACTTTATGTAGAGTATATAGTATATAATTGCTGAAATTTGATATTTTATATACAGTATAAAATATGTATTTTGTGTAATCTGATATTATATGTAAAGTATATAATATATATTTGGTGAAATTTTATATTTTATATAAAGTATATAACATATATTTGGTGTAATTTCATATTTTATGTACAGTATATAGTATATATTTCGTGACATTTGATATTTTATGTACAGTATATAATATATATTTGCTGAAATTTGATATTTTATTTACAGTAAATAATATATATTTGGTGAAATTTTATATTTTATGTACAGTGTATAATATGTATTTGGTGTACTTTCATATTTTATGTACAGTATATAGTATATAGCTGGTGACATTAGATATTTTATGTACAGTAGATAATATATATTTGTTGAAATTTGACATTTTATATACAGTATATAATATATATTTGGTGAAATTTTATATTTTACTTACAGTATATAATACATATTTGGTGTATTTTCATATTTTATGTACAGTATATAATATATATATGGTGACATTTGATATTTTATCAACAATATGTAAGATATGTTTGTTGAAATTTGATATTTTATGTACGGTATATAATACATATTTGGTGAAATTTGATATTATAGGTACAGTATATAATATATATTTGGTGAAATTTGATATTTTATGTACGGTATATAATATATATTTGGTGAAATTTGAAATTTTATGTACAGTATATAATATATATTTGGTGAAATTTGACATTTTATGTACAGTATATATATATTTGGTGTACTTTCATATTTTATGTACAGTATATAGTATATATTTGGTGAAATTTGATATTTTTTGCACAGTATATAGCAGATATTTGGTGAAATTTGATATTATATGTACAGTATATAATATACTTTGGGTTAAATTTGATATTTTGTCTACATTATATAATATATATTTGGTGAAATTTGATATTTTATGTACAGTATATAATATATACTTGGTGAAATTTGATATTTTATATACAGTATTTAATATATATTTGGTGTACTTTCATATTTTATGTACAGTATAAAATATATACTTGATGTACTTTCATATTTTATGTACAGCAAATAATACATATTTGTTGTATTTTGATATTTTATATACAGTATATAATATATATTTGGCGAAATTTGATATTAATTGTACAGTATATAATATATATTTGGTGAAATTTGATATTTTATGTACAGTATGTAAAATATATTTGGTGAAATTTGATATTTTATGTACAGTATATAATATATATTTGGTGTACTTTCATATTTTATGTACAGTATAAAATATATACTTGATGTACTTTCAAGTTTTATGTGCAGTATATAATAAATATTTGGGGTTCCTTCATATTTTATGTACAGTATATAATATATATTTTGTGAAATTTGATATTTCATCTTCTGTATATAAGATATCGTTGGTGAAATTTGATATTTTATGTACAGTATATGATATATAATTGGTGTACTTTCATATTTTACTTGCAGTATATAATACCTATTTGGTGTACTTTGATATTTTATGTACAGTGCATAATATATAGGTGTAGTTTCATATTTTATGTACAGTATATGGTATATAATTCCTGAAATTTGATATTATATGTACAGTATATCATATGTATTTGGTGTAATTTGATATTATATGTACAATATATAATATGTATTTGGTGAAATTTTATATTTTATGTACAGTATATAATATATGTTTGGTGTACTTTCATATTTTATGTACAGTATATAGTATATATTAGGTGAAATTTGATTTTTTATGTACATTATATAACAGATATTTGGTGAAATGTGATATTATATGTACAGTATATTATGTTTTTGGTGAAATTTGATATTTTATGTACAGTATATAAGATATATTTGGTGAAATTTTATATTTTACAAACAGTATATATTGTATATTTTGTGTAGTTTCATATTTTATGTACAGTGTATAGAATATATTTGGTGACATTTGATATTTTATGTACAGTATGTAATATAAATTTGTTGAAATTTGATATTTTATGTACAGTATGTAATATATATTTGGTGTACTTTCATATTTTAAGTACAGTATAAAATATATACTTGATGAAGTTTCATATTTTATGTACAGAAAATAATATATATTTGTTGAAATTTCTTATTTTATGTACAGTATATAATATATATTTGGTGAAATTTGATATTATAGGTACAGTATATAATATATATTTGGTGAAATTTGATATTTTTTGAACTGTATATAATATATATTTGGTGAAATTTCATACTTTATGTACAGTATAAAACATATATTTGGTGAAATTTGATATTTTATGTACAGTATATAATATATATTTGGTGTACTTTCATATTTTATGTACAGTATAAAATATATACTTGATTTACTTTCATATTTTATGTAAGAAAATAATACATATTTGTTGAAATTTGATATTTTATGTACAGTATATAATTTATATTTGGTGCAATTTTATATTTTATGTACTCTATATCATATATATTTGGTGTACTTACCAGTTTTATGTACAGTATATAATATATATTTGGTGAAATTTGATATTATAGGTACACTATATAATATATATTTGGTGAAATTTGATATTTTACTTACAGTATATAATATATATTTGCTGTATTTTCATATTTTATGTACAGTATATAATATATATTTGGTGACATTTGATATTTTATGAACAATATGTAAGATATGTTTGTTGAAATTTGAAATTTTGTGTACAGTATATAATATATATTTGGTGAAATTTGATGTTATAAGTACAGTATATAATATATATTTGGTGAAATTTGATATTTAATATAGAGTATATAATATATATTTGGTGAAATTTGATATTTTATGTACAGTATATAAGATATATTTGGTGAAATTTGATATTTTATATACTATATATATATTTGGTGTACTTTCCTATTTTATGTACATATATAGTATATATTTGGTGAAATTCGATATTTTTTGCACAGTACATAGTAGATATTTGGTGAAAGTTGACATTATATGTACAGTATATAGTATACTTTGGGTTAAATTTGATATTTTGTGTACAGTATATAATATATATTTGGTGAAATTTGATATTTTATGTACAGTATATAATATATATTTCGTGAAATTTGATATTTTATATACAGTATGTAATATATATTTGGTGTACTTTCATATTTTATGTACAGTATAAAATATATACCTGATGTACTTTCAAGTTTTATGTGCAGTATATAATAAATATTTGGGGTGCTTATTTATTTTATGTACAGTATATAATACATATTTTGTGAAATTTGATATTTCATCTACTGTATATAAGATATAGTTGGTGAAATTTGATATTTTATCTACAGTATATGATATATAATTGGTGTACTTTCATATTTTACTTGCAGTTTATAACACATATTTGGTGTACTTTCATATTTTATGTACAGTATATAGTATATATTTGTTGACATTTGATATTTTATGTACGGTATATAATATATATTTGTTGAAATTTGATATTTTATGTAAAGTATATAATATATATTTGGTGAAATTTTATATTTTATGTACACTAGATACTATATATTTGGTGTACTTTCATATTTTGTGTACAGTACATAGTATATATTTGGTGACATTTGATATTTTATGTACAATATATAAGATATGTTTGTTGAAATTTGATATTTTATGTACAGTATATAATATATATTTGGTGAAATTTGATATTTTATGTACAGTATATAATATATATTTGGTGAAATTTGATAATTTAGGTACAGTATAAAAGATATATTTGGTGAAATTTGATATTTTATGTACAGTATATAATATATATTTGGTGAAATTTGATATTTCACCCACAGTATATAATATATATTTGATGAAATTTGAGATTTTATGTACGGTATATGATATATATTTGGTGTACTTTCATATTTTACTTATAGTATATAATATATATTTGGTGTACTTTGATATTTTATGCACAGTATATAATATATATTGGTGTAGTTTCATACTTTATGTAGAGTATATAGTATATAATTGCTGAAATTTGATATTTTATATACAGTATATAATATGTATTTTGTGTAATCTGATATTATATGTAAAGTATATAATATATATTTGGTGAAATTTTATATTTTATATAAAGTATATAACATATATTTGGTGTAATTTCATATTTTATGTACAGTATATAGTATATATTTGGTGACATTTGATATTTTATGTACAGTATATAATATATATTTGCTGAAATTTGATATTTTATTTACAGTAAATAATATATATTTGGTGAAATTTTATATTTTATGTACAGTGTATAATATGTATTTGGTGTACTTTCATATTTTATGTACAGTATATAGTATATAGTTGGTGACATTAGATATTTTATGTACAGTAGATAATATATATTTGTTGAAATTTGACATTTTATATACAGTATATAATATATATTTGGTGAAATTTTATATTTTACTTACAGTATATAATACATATTTGGTGTATTTTCATATTTTATGTACAGTATATAATATATATATGGTGACATTTGATATTTTATCAACAATATGTAAGATATGTTTGTTGAAATTTGATATTTTATGTACGGTATATAATACATATTTGGTGAAATTTGATATTATAGGTACAGTATATAATATATATTTGGTGAAATTTGATATTTTATGTACGGTATATAATATATATTTGGTGAAATTTGATATTTTATGTACAGTATATAATATATATTTGGTGAAATTTGACATTTTATGTACAGTATATATATATTTGGTGTACTTTCATATTTTATGTACAGTATATAGTATATATTTGGTGAAATTTGATATTTTTTGCACAGTATATAGCAGATATTTGGTGAAATTTGATATTATATGTACAGTATATAATATAATTTGGGTTAAATTTGATATTTTGTCTACATTATATAATATATATTTGGTGAAATTTGATATTTTATGTACAGTATATAATATATACTTGGTGAAATTTGATATTTTATATACAGTATTTAATATATATTTGGTGTACTTTCATATTTTATGTACAGTATAAAATATATACTTGATGTACTTTCATATTTTATGTACAGCAAATAATACATATTTGTTGTATTTTGATATTTTATATACAGTATATAATATATATTTGGCGAAATTTGATATTAATTGTACAGTATATAATATATATTTGGTGAAATTTGATATTTTATGTACAGTATGTAAAATATATTTGGTGAAATTTGATATTTTATGTACAGTATATAATATATATTTGGTGTACTTTCATATTTTATGTACAGTATAAAATATATACTTGATGTACTTTCAAGTTTTATGTGCAGTATATAATAAATATTTGGGGTTCCTTCATATTTTATGTACAGTATATAATATATATTTTGTGAAATTTGATATTTAATCTACTGTATATAAGATATCGTTGGTGAAATTTGATATTTTATGTACAGTATATGATATATAATTGGTGTACTTTCATATTTTACTTGCAGTATATAATACCTATTTGGTGTACTTTGATATTTTATGTACAGTGCATAATATATAGGTGTAGTTTCATATTTTATGTACAGTATATGGTATATAATTCCTGAAATTTGATATTATATGTACAGTATATCATATGTATTTGGTGTAATTTGATATTATATGTACAATATATAATATGTATTTGGTGAAATTTTATATTTTATGTACAGTATATAATATATGTTTGGTGTACTTTCATATTTTATGTACAGTATATAGTATATATTAGGTGAAATTTGATTTTTTATGTACATTATATAACAGATATTTGGTGAAATGTGATATTATATGTACAGTATATTATGTTTTTGGTGAAATTTGATATTTTATGTACAGTATATAAGATATATTTGGTGAAATTTTATATTTTACAAACAGTATATATTGTATATTTTGTGTTGTTTCATATTTTATGTACAGTGTATAGAATATATTTGGTGACATTTGATATTTTATGTACAGTATGTAATATAAATTTGTTGAAATTTGATATTTTATGTACAGTATGTAATATATATTTGGTGTACTTTCATATTTTAAGTACAGTATAAAATATATACTTGATGAAGTTTCATATTTTATGTACAGAAAATAATATATATTTGTTGAAATTTCTTATTTTATGTACAGTATATAATATATATTTGGTGAAATTTGATATTATAGGTACAGTATATAATATATATTTGGTGAAATTTGATATTTTTTGAACTGTATATAATATATATTTGGTGAAATTTCATACTTTATGTACAGTATAAAACATATATTTGGTGAAATTTGATATTTTATGTACAGTATATAATATATATTTGGTGTACTTTCATATTTTATGTGCAGTATAAAATATATACTTGATGTACTTTCATATTTTATGTAAGAAAATAATACATATTTGTTGAAATTTGATAATTTATGTACAGTACATAATTTATATTTGGTGCAATTTTCTGTTTTATGTACTCTATATCATATATATTTGGTGTACTTACCAGTTTTATGTACAGTATATAATATATATTTGGTGAAATTTGATATTTTATGTACAGTATATTATATATATTTGGTGAAATTTGATATTTTATATACAGTAAGTAATATATATTTGGTGTACTTTCATATTTTATGTACAGTATAAAATACATACTTGATGTAGTTTCATATTTTATGTACAGTAAATAATACATATTTTTTGAAATTTAATATTTTATGTACAGTATATAGTATATATTTGGTGACATTTGATATTTTATGTACAGTATGTAATATAAATTTGTTGAAATTTGATATTTTATGTACAGTATGTAATATATCTTTGGTGTACTTTCATATTTTATGTAGAGTATAAAATATATACTTGATGTACTTTCAAGTTTTATGGACAGAATACAATATATATTTGGTGTACTTTCATATTTTATATACAGTATATAATATATATTTTGTGAATTTGGATATTTCATGTACGGTATGTTAGACATAATTGGTGAAATTTGATATTTTCTGTACAGTAGATGATATATAACTTGTGTACTTTCATCTTTTACTTGCAGTATATAATACATATTTGGTGTACTTTGATATTTTATGTACAGTATATAATATATATTTGGTGAAATTTGATATTTTACATACGGTATATAATATATATTTGGTGAAATTTGAGATTTTATGTACAGTATATGATATATATTTGGTGTAATTTCATATTTTACTTACAGTATATAATATATCTTTGGTGTACTTTGATATTTTATGTACAGCATATAATATATATTGGTGTAGTTTCATATTTTATGTAGAGTATATAGTATATAATTGCTGAAATTTGATATTTTATGTACAGTATATAATATGTATTTTGTGTAATTTGATATTATATGTACAGTATATAATATATATTTGGTGAAATTTGATATTTTACACACAGTATATAATATATATTTGGTGAAATTTGAGATTTTATGTACGGTATATGATATATATTTGGTGTAATTTCATATTTTACTTACAGTATATAATATATATTTGGTGTACTTTGCTATTTTATGTACAGTATATAATATATATTGGTGTAGTTTCATATTTTATGTAGAGTATATAATACATATTTGGTGAAATTTGGTATTTTATATACAGTATGTAATATATATTTGGTGTACTTTCATATTATATGTACAGTATAAAATATATAATTCTACTTTCATATTTTATGTACAGTAATTAATACATATTTGTTGAAATTTGATATTTTATATACAGTATATAATATGTATTTTGTGTAATCTGATATTATATGTAAAGTATATAATATATATTTGGTGAAATTTCTTATTTTATGTACAGTATATAATATATATTTGGTGAAATTTGAGATTTTATGTACAGTATGTGATATATATTTGGTGTACTTTCATATTTTACTTACAGTATATAATATATACTTGGTGTACTTTGATATTTTATGTACAGTATATAATATATATTGGTGTAGTTTCATATTTTATGTAGAGTATATAGTATATAATTGCTGAAATTTGATATTTTATATACAGTATATAATATGTATTTTGTGTAATCTGATATTATATGTAAAGTATATAATATATATTTGGTGAAATTTTATATTTTATATACAGTATATAACATATATTTGGTGTAATTTCATATTTTATGTACGGTTTATAGTATATATTTCGTGACATTTGATATTTTATGTACAGTATATAATATATATTTGTTGAAATTTGATATTTTATGTACAGTATATAATATATATTTGCTGAAATTTTATATTTTATGTACAGTGTATAATATATATTTGGTGTACTTTCATATTTTATGTACAGTATATAGTATATATTTGGTGACATTTGATATTTTATGAACAATAGGTAAGATATGTTTGTTGAAATTTGATATTTTATGTACAGTATATAATATATATTGGGTGAAGTTTGATATTATAGGTACAGTATATAATATATATTTGGTGAAATTTGATATTTTATGTACAGTATATAATATATATTTGGTGAAATTTGATATTTTATGTACGGTACATAATATATATTTGGTGTGCTTTCATATTTTATGTACAGTATATAGTATATATCTGGTGAAATTTGATATTTTTTGCACAGTATATAGCAGATATTTGGTGAAATTTGATATTATATGTACAGTATATAATATACTTTGGGTTAAATTTGATATTTTGTGTACAGTATATAATATATATTTGGTGAAATTTGATATTTTATGTACAGTATATAATATATATTTGGTGAAATTTGATATTTTATATACAGTATCTAATATATATTTGGTGTACTTTCATATTTTATGTACAGTATAAAATATATACTTGATGTACTTTCATATTTTATGTACAGCAAATAATACATATTTGTTGAAATTTGATATTTTATATACAGTATATAATATATATTTGGCGAAATTTGATATTAATTGTACAGTATATAATATATATTTGGTTAAATTTGATATTTTATGTACAGTATGTAAAATATATTTGGTGAAATTTGATATTTTATGTACAGTATATAATATATATTTGGTGTACTTTCATATTTTATGTACAGTATAAAATATATACTTGATTTACTTTCAAGTTTTATGTGCAGTATATAATAAATATTTGGGGTTCCTTCATATTTTATGTACAGTATATAATATATATTTTGTGAAATTTGATATTTAATCTACTGTATATAAGATATCGTTGGTGAAATTTGATATTTTATGTACAGTATATGATATATAATTGGTGTACTTTCATATTTTACTTGCAGTATATAATACCTATTTGGTGTACTTTGATATTTTATGTACAGTGCATAATATATAGGTGTAGTTTCATATTTTATGTACAGTATATGGTATATAATTCCTGAAATTTGATATTATATGTACAGTATATCATATGTATTTGGTGTAATTTGATATTATATGTACAATATATAATATGTATTTGGTGAAATTTTATATTTTATGTACAGTATATAATATATGTTTGGTGTACTTTCATATTTTATGTACAGTATATAGTATATATTAGGTGAAATTTGATTTTTTATGTACATTATATAACAGATATTTGGTGAAATGTGATATTATATGTACAGTATATTATGTTTTTGGTGAAATTTGATATTTTATGTACAGTATATAAGATATATTTGGTGAAATTTTATATTTTATAAACAGTATATATTGTATATTTTGTGTACTTTCATATTTTATATACAGTGTATAGAATATATTTGGTGACATTTGATATTTTATGTACAGTATGTAATATAAATTTGTTGAAATTTGATATTTTATGTACAGTATGTAATATATATTTGGTGTACTTTCATATTTTAAGTACAGTATAAAATATATACTTGATGTAGTTTCATATTTTATGTACAGAAAATAATATATATTTGTTGAAATTTCTTATTTTATGTACAGTATATAATATATATTTGGTGAAATTTGATATTATAGGTACAGTATATAATATATATTTGGTGAAATTTGATATTTTTTGAACTGTATATAATATATATTTGGTGAAATTTCATACTTTATGTACAGTATAAAACATATATTTGGTGAAATTTGATATTTTATGTACAGTATATAATATATATTTGGTGTACTTTCATATTTTATGTACAGTATAAAATATATACTTGATTTACTTTCATATTTTATGTAAGAAAATAATACATATTTGTTGAAATTTGATATTTTATGTACAGTATATAATTTATATTTGGTGCAATTTTATATTTTATGTACTCTATATCATATATATTTGGTGTACTTACCAGTTTTATGTACAGTATATAATATATATTTGGTGAAATTTGATATTATAGGTACACTATATAATATATATTTGGTGAAATTTGATATTTTACTTACAGTATATAATATATATTTGCTGTATTTTCATATTTTATGTACAGTATATAATATATATTTGGTGACATTTGATATTTTATGAACAATATGTAAGATATGTTTGTTGAAATTTGAAATTTTGTGTACAGTATATAATATATATTTGGTGAAATTTGATGTTATAAGTACAGTATATAATATATATTTGGTGAAATTTGATATTTAATGTACAGTATATAATATATATTTGGTGAAATTTGATATTTTATGTACAGTATATAAGATATATTTGGTGAAATTTGATATTTTATATACTATATATATATTTGGTGTACTTTCCTATTTTATGTACATATATAGTATATATTTGGTGAAATTCGATATTTTTTGCACAGTACATAGTAGATATTTGGTGAAAGTTGACATTATATGTACAGTATATAGTATACTTTGGGTTAAATTTGATATTTTGTGTACAGTATATAATATATATTTGGTGAAATTTGATATTTTATGTACAGTATATAATATATATTTCGTGAAATTTGATATTTTATATACAGTATGTAATATATATTTGGTGTACTTTCATATTTTATGTACAGTATAAAATATATACCTGATGTACTTTCAAGTTTTATGTGCAGTATATAATAAATATTTGGGGTGCTTACTTATTTTATGTACAGTATATAATACATATTTTGTGAAATTTGATATTTCATCTACTGTATATAAGATATAGTTGGTGAAATTTGATATTTTATCTACAGTATATGATATATAATTGGTGTACTTTCATATTTTACTTGCAGTTTATAACACATATTTGGTGTACTTTCATATTTTATGTACAGTATATAGTATATATTTGTTGACATTTGATATTTTATGTACGGTATATAATATATATTTGTTGAAATTTGATATTTTATGTAAAGTATATAATATATATTTGGTGAAATTTTATATTTTATGTACACTAGATACTATATATTTGGTGTACTTTCATATTTTGTGTACAGTACATAGTATATATTTGGTGACATTTGATATTTTATGTACAATATATAAGATATGTTTGTTGAAATTTGATATTTTATGTACAGTATATAATATATATTTGGTGAAATTTGATATTTTATGTACAGTATATAATATATATTTGGTGAAATTTGATAATTTAGGTACAGTATAAAAGATATATTTGGTGAAATTTGATATTTTATGTACAGTATATAATATATATTTGGTGAAATTTGATATTTCACCCACAGTATATAATATATATTTGATGAAATTTGAGATTTTATGTACGGTATATGATATATATTTGGTGTACTTTCATATTTTACTTATAGTATATAATATATATTTGGTGTACTTTGATATTTTATGCACAGTATATAATATATATTGGTGTAGTTTCATACTTTATGTAGAGTATATAGTATATAATTGCTGAAATTTGATATTTTATATACAGTATATAATATGTATTTTGTGTAATCTGATATTATATGTAAAGTATATAATATATATTTGGTGAAATTTTATATTTTATATAAAGTATATAACATATATTTGGTGTAATTTCATATTTTATGTACAGTATATAGTATATATTTGGTGACATTTGATATTTTATGTACAGTATATAATATATATTTGCTGAAATTTGATATTTTATTTACAGTAAATAATATATATTTGGTGAAATTTTATATTTTATGTACAGTGTATAATATGTATTTGGTGTACTTTCATATTTTATGTACAGTATATAGTATATAGTTGGTGACATTAGATATTTTATGTACAGTAGATAATATATATTTGTTGAAATTTGACATTTTATATACAGTATATAATATATATTTGGTGAAATTTTATATTTTACTTACAGTATATAATACATATTTGGTGTATTTTCATATTTTATGTACAGTATATAATATATATATGGTGACATTTGATATTTTATCAACAATATGTAAGATATGTTTGTTGAAATTTGATATTTTATGTACAGTATATAATATATATTTGGTGAAATTTGATATTATAGGTACAGTATATAATATATATTTGGTGAAATTTGATATTTTATGTACGGTATATAATATATATTTGGTGAAATTTGATATTTTATGTACAGTATATAATATATATTTGGTGAAATTTGACATTTTATGTACAGTATATATATATTTGGTGTACTTTCATATTTTATGTACAGTATATAGTATATATTTGGTGAAATTTGATATTTTTTGCACAGTATATAGCAGATATTTGGTGAAATTTGATATTATATGTACAGTATATAATATACTTTGGGTTAAATTTGATATTTTGTCTACATTATATAATATATATTTGGTGAAATTTGATATTTTATGTACAGTATATAATATATACTTGGTGAAATTTGATATTTTATATACAGTATTTAATATATATTTGGTGTACTTTCATATTTTATGTACGGTATAAAATATATACTTGATGTACTTTCATATTTTATGTACAGCAAATAATACATATTTGTTGTATTTTGATATTTTATATACAGTATATAATATATATTTGGCGAAATTTGATATTAATTGTACAGTATATAATATATATTTGGTGAAATTTGATATTTTATGTACAGTATGTAAAATATATTTGGTGAAATTTGATATTTTATGTACAGTATATAATATATATTTGGTGTACTTTCATATTTTATGTACAGTATAAAATATATACTTGATGTACTTTCAAGTTTTATGTGCAGTATATAATAAATATTTGGGGTTCCTTCATATTTTATGTACAGTATATAATATATATTTTGTGAAATTTGATATTTCATCTACTGTATATAAGATATCGTTGGTGAAATTTGATATTTTATGTACAGTATATGATATATAATTGGTGTACTTTCATATTTTACTTGCAGTATATAATACCTATTTGGTGTACTTTGATATTTTATGTACAGTGCATAATATATAGGTGTAGTTTCATATTTTATGTACAGTATATGGTATATAATTCCTGAAATTTGATATTATATGTACAGTATATGATATGTATTTGGTGTAATTTGATATTATATGTACAATATATAATATGTATTTGGTGAAATTTTATATTTTATGTACAGTATATAATATATATTTGGTGTACTTTCATATTTTATGTACAGTATATAGTATATATTAGGTGAAATTTGATTTTTTATGTACATTATATAACAGATATTTGGTGAAATGTGATATTATATGTACAGTATATTATGTTTTTGGTGAAATTTGATATTTTATGTACAGTATATAAGATATATTTGGTGAAATTTTATATTTTATAAACAGTATATATTGTATATTTTGTGTACTTTCATATTTTATGTACAGTGTAGAGAATATATTTGGTGACATTTGATATTTTATGTACAGTATGTAATATAAATTTGTTGAAATTTGATATTTTATGTACAGTATGTAATATATATTTGGTGTACTTTCATATTTTAAGTACAGTATAAAATATATACTTGATGTAGTTTCATATTTTATGAACAGAAAATAATATATATTTGTTGAAATTTCTTATTTTATGTACAGTATATAATATATATTTGGTGAAATTTGATATTATAGGTACAGTATGTAATATATATTTGGTGAAATTTGATATTTTTTGAACTGTATATAATATATATTTGGTGAAATTTCATACTTTATGTACAGTATAAAACATATATTTGGTGAAATTTGATATTTTATGTACAGTATATAATATATATTTGGTGTACTTTCATATTTTATGTGCAGTATAAAATATATACTTGATGTACTTTCATATTTTATGTAAGAAAATAATACATATTTGTTGAAATTTGATATTTTATGTACAGTATATAATTTATATTTGGTGCAATTTTATGTTTTATGTACTCTATATCATATATATTTGGTGTACTTACCAGTTTTATGTACAGTATATAATATATATTTGGTGAAATTTGATATTATAGGTACACTATATAATATATATTTGGTGAAATTTGATATTTTACTTACAGTATATAATATATATTTGCTGTATTTTCATATTTTATGTACAGTATATAATATATATTTGGTGACATTTGATATTTTATGAACAATATGTAAGATATGTTTGTTGAAATTTGAAATTTTGTGTACAGTATATAATATATATTTGGTGAAATTTGATGTTATAAGTACAGTATATAATATATATTTGGTGAAATTTGATATTTAATGTACAGTATATAATATATATTTGGTGAAATTTGATATTTTATGTACAGTATATAAGATATATTTGGTGAAATTTGATATTTTATATACTATATATATATTTGGTGTACTTTCCTATTTTATGTACATATATAGTATATATTTGGTGAAATTCGATATTTTTTGCACAGTACATAGTAGATATTTGGTGAAAGTTGACATTATATGTACAGTATATAGTATACTTTGGGTTAAATTTGATATTTTGTGTACAGTATATAATATATATTTGGTGAAATTTGATATTTTATGTACAGTATATAATATATATTTCGTGAAATTTGATATTTTATATACAGTATGTAATATATATTTGGTGTACTTTCATATTTTATGTACAGTATAAAATATATACCTGATGTACTTTCAAGTTTTATGTGCAGTATATAATAAATATTTGGGGTGCTTACTTATTTTATGTACAGTATATAATACATATTTTGTGAAATTTGATATTTCATCTACTGTATATAAGATATAGTTGGTTAAATTTGATATTTTATCTACAGTATATGATATATAATTGGTGTACTTTCATATTTTACTTGCAGTTTATAACACATATTTGGTGTACTTTCATATTTTATGTACAGTATATAGTATATATTTGTTGACATTTGATATTTTATGTACGGTATATAATATATATTTGTTGAAATTTGATATTTTATGTAAAGTATATAATATATATTTGGTGAAATTTTATATTTTATGTACACTAGATACTATATATTTGGTGTACTTTCATATTTTGTGTACAGTACATAGTATATATTTGGTGACATTTGATATTTTATGTACAATATATAAGATATGTTTGTTGAAATTTGATATTTTATGTACAGTATATAATATATATTTGGTGAAATTTGATATTTTATGTCCAGTATATAATATATATTTGGTGAAATTTGATAATTTAGGTACAGTATAAAAGATATATTTGGTGAAATTTGATATTTTATGTACAGTATATAATATATATTTGGTGAAATTTGATATTTCACCCACAGTATATAATATATATTTGATGAAATTTGAGATTTTATGTACGGTATATGATATATATTTGGTGTACTTTCATATTTTACTTATAGTATATAATATATATTTGGTGTACTTTGATATTTTATGCACAGTATATAATATATATTGGTGTAGTTTCATACTTTATGTAGAGTATATAGTATATAATTGCTGAAATTTGATATTTTATATACAGTATATAATATGTATTTTGTGTAATCTGATATTATATGTAAAGTATATAATATATATTTGGTGAAATTTTATATTTTATATAAAGTATATAACATATATTTGGTGTAATTTCATATTTTATGTACAGTATATAGTATATATTTGGTGACATTTGATATTTTATGTACAGTATATAATATATATTTGCTGAAATTTGATATTTTATTTACAGTAAATAATATATATTTGGTGAAATTTTATATTTTATGTACAGTGTATAATATGTATTTGGTGTACTTTCATATTTTATGTACAGTATATAGTATATAGTTGGTGACATTAGATATTTTATGTACAGTAGATAATATATATTTGTTGAAATTTGACATTTTATATACAGTATATAATATATATTTGGTGAAATTTTATATTTTACTTACAGTATATAATACATATTTGGTGTATTTTCATATTTTATGTACAGTATATAATATATATATGGTGACATTTGATATTTTATCAACAATATGTAAGATATGTTTGTTGAAATTTGATATTTTATGTACAGTATATAATATATATTTGGTGAAATTTGATATTATAGGTACAGTATATAATATATATTTGGTGAAATTTGATATTTTATGTACGGTATATAATATATATTTGGTGAAATTTGATATTTTATGTACAGTATATAATATATATTTGGTGAAATTTGACATTTTATGTACAGTATATATATATTTGGTGTACTTTCATATTTTATGTACAGTATATAGTATATATTTGGTGAAATTTGATATTTTTTGCACAGTATATAGCAGATATTTGGTGAAATTTGATATTATATGTACAGTATATAATATACTTTGGGTTAAATTTGATATTTTGTCTACATTATATAATATATATTTGGTGAAATTTGATATTTTATGTACAGTATATAATATATACTTGGTGAAATTTGATATTTTATATACAGTATTTAATATATATTTGGTGTACTTTCATATTTTATGTACAGTATAAAATATATACTTGATGTACTTTCATATTTTATGTACAGCAAATAATACATATTTGTTGTATTTTGATATTTTATATACAGTATATAATATATATTTGGCGAAATTTGATATTAATTGTACAGTATATAATATATATTTGGTGAAATTTGATATTTTATGTACAGTATGTAAAATATATTTGGTGAAATTTGATATTTTATGTACAGTATATAATATATATTTGGTGTACTTTCATATTTTATGTGCAGTATAAAATATATACTTGATGTACTTTCATATTTTATGTAAGAAAATAATACATATTTGTTGAAATTTGATATTTTATGTACAGTATATAATTTATATTTGGTGCAATTTTATGTTTTATGTACTCTATATCATATATATTTGGTGTACTTACCAGTTTTATGTACAGTATATAATATATATTTGGTGAAATTTGATATTATAGGTACACTATATAATATATATTTGGTGAAATTTGATATTTTACTTACAGTATATAATATATATTTGCTGTATTTTCATATTTTATGTACAGTATATAATATATATTTGGTGACATTTGATATTTTATGAACAATATGTAAGATATGTTTGTTGAAATTTGAAATTTTGTGTACAGTATATAATATATATTTGGTGAAATTTGATGTTATAAGTACAGTATATAATATATATTTGGTGAAATTTGATATTTAATGTACAGTATATAATATATATTTGGTGAAATTTGATATTTTATGTACAGTATATAAGATATATTTGGTGAAATTTGATATTTTATATACTATATATATATTTGGTGTACTTTCCTATTTTATGTACATATATAGTATATATTTGGTGAAATTCGATATTTTTTGCACAGTACATAGTAGATATTTGGTGAAAGTTGACATTATATGTACAGTATATAGTATACTTTGGGTTAAATTTGATATTTTGTGTACAGTATATAATATATATTTGGTGAAATTTGATATTTTATGTACAGTATATAATATATATTTCGTGAAATTTGATATTTTATATACAGTATGTAATATATATTTGGTGTACTTTCATATTTTATGTACAGTATAAAATATATACCTGATGTACTTTCAAGTTTTATGTGCAGTATATAATAAATATTTGGGGTGCTTACTTATTTTATGTACAGTATATAATACATATTTTGTGAAATTTGATATTTCATCTACTGTATATAAGATATAGTTGGTTAAATTTGATATTTTATCTACAGTATATGATATATAATTGGTGTACTTTCATATTTTACTTGCAGTTTATAACACATATTTGGTGTACTTTCATATTTTATGTACAGTATATAGTATATATTTGTTGACATTTGATATTTTATGTACGGTATATAATATATATTTGTTGAAATTTGATATTTTATGTAAAGTATATAATATATATTTGGTGAAATTTTATATTTTATGTACACTAGATACTATATATTTGGTGTACTTTCATATTTTGTGTACAGTACATAGTATATATTTGGTGACATTTGATATTTTATGTACAATATATAAGATATGTTTGTTGAAATTTGATATTTTATGTACAGTATATAATATATATTTGGTGAAATTTGATATTTTATGTCCAGTATATAATATATATTTGGTGAAATTTGATAATTTAGGTACAGTATAAAAGATATATTTGGTGAAATTTGATATTTTATGTACAGTATATAATATATATTTGGTGAAATTTGATATTTCACCCACAGTATATAATATATATTTGATGAAATTTGAGATTTTATGTACGGTATATGATATATATTTGGTGTACTTTCATATTTTACTTATAGTATATAATATATATTTGGTGTACTTTGATATTTTATGCACAGTATATAATATATATTGGTGTAGTTTCATACTTTATGTAGAGTATATAGTATATAATTGCTGAAATTTGATATTTTATATACAGTATATAATATGTATTTTGTGTAATCTGATATTATATGTAAAGTATATAATATATATTTGGTGAAATTTTATATTTTATATAAAGTATATAACATATATTTGGTGTAATTTCATATTTTATGTACAGTATATAGTATATATTTGGTGACATTTGATATTTTATGTACAGTATATAATATATATTTGCTGAAATTTGATATTTTATTTACAGTAAATAATATATATTTGGTGAAATTTTATATTTTATGTACAGTGTATAATATGTATTTGGTGTACTTTCATATTTTATGTACAGTATATAGTATATAGTTGGTGACATTAGATATTTTATGTACAGTAGATAATATATATTTGTTGAAATTTGACATTTTATATACAGTATATAATATATATTTGGTGAAATTTTATATTTTACTTACAGTATATAATACATATTTGGTGTATTTTCATATTTTATGTACAGTATATAATATATATATGGTGACATTTGATATTTTATCAACAATATGTAAGATATGTTTGTTGAAATTTGATATTTTATGTACAGTATATAATATATATTTGGTGAAATTTGATATTATAGGTACAGTATATAATATATATTTGGTGAAATTTGATATTTTATGTACGGTATATAATATATATTTGGTGAAATTTGATATTTTATGTACAGTATATAATATATATTTGGTGAAATTTGACATTTTATGTACAGTATATATATATTTGGTGTACTTTCATATTTTATGTACAGTATATAGTATATATTTGGTGAAATTTGATATTTTTTGCACAGTATATAGCAGATATTTGGTGAAATTTGATATTATATGTACAGTATATAATATACTTTGGGTTAAATTTGATATTTTGTCTACATTATATAATATATATTTGGTGAAATTTGATATTTTATGTACAGTATATAATATATACTTGGTGAAATTTGATATTTTATATACAGTATTTAATATATATTTGGTGTACTTTCATATTTTATGTACAGTATAAAATATATACTTGATGTACTTTCATATTTTATGTACAGCAAATAATACATATTTGTTGTATTTTGATATTTTATATACAGTATATAATATATATTTGGCGAAATTTGATATTAATTGTACAGTATATAATATATATTTGGTGAAATTTGATATTTTATGTACAGTATGTAAAATATATTTGGTGAAATTTGATATTTTATGTACAGTATATAATATATATTTGGTGTACTTTCATATTTTATGTACAGTATAAAATATATACTTGATGTACTTTCAAGTTTTATGTGCAGTATATAATAAATATTTGGGGTTCCTTCATATTTTATGTACAGTATATAATATATATTTTGTGAAATTTGATATTTAATCTACTGTATATAAGATATCGTTGGTGAAATTTGATATTTTATGTACAGTATATGATATATAATTGGTGTACTTTCATATTTTACTTGCAGTATATAATACCTATTTGGTGTACTTTGATATTTTATGTACAGTGCATAATATATAGGTGTAGTTTCATATTTTATGTACAGTATATGGTATATAATTCCTGAAATTTGATATTATATGTACAGTATATCATATGTATTTGGTGTAATTTGATATTATATGTACAATATATAATATGTATTTGGTGAAATTTTATATTTTATGTACAGTATATAATATATGTTTGGTGTACTTTCATATTTTATGTACAGTATATAGTATATATTAGGTGAAATTTGATTTTTTATGTACATTATATAACAGATATTTGGTGAAATGTGATATTATATGTACAGTATATTATGTTTTTGGTGAAATTTGATATTTTATGTACAGTATATAAGATATATTTGGTGAAATTTTATATTTTATAAACAGTATATATTGTATATTTTGTGTACTTTCATATTTTATGTACAGTGTATAGAATATATTTGGTGACATTTGATATTTTATGTACAGTATGTAATATAAATTTGTTGAAATTTGATATTTTATGTACAGTATGTAATATATATTTGGTGTACTTTCATATTTTAAGTACAGTATAAAATATATACTTGATGTAGTTTCATATTTTATGTACAGAAAATAATATATATTTGTTGAAATTTCTTATTTTATGTACAGTATATAATATATATTTGGTGAAATTTGATATTATAGGTACAGTATATAATATATATTTGGTGAAATTTGATATTTTTTGAACTGTATATAATATATATTTGGTGAAATTTCATACTTTATGTACAGTATAAAACATATATTTGGTGAAATTTGATATTTTATGTACAGTATATAATATATATTTGGTGTACTTTCATATTTTATGTACAGTATAAAATATATACTTGATGTACTTTCATATTTTATGTAAGAAAATAATACATATTTGTTGAAATTTGATATTTTATGTACAGTATATAATTTATATTTTGTGCAATTTTATATTTTATGTACTCTATATCATATATATTTGGTGTACTTACCAGTTTTATGTACAGTATATAATATATATTTGGTGAAATTTGATATTATAGGTACACTATATAATATATATTTGGTGAAATTTGATATTTTACTTACAGTATATAATATATATTTGCTGTATTTTCATATTTTATGTACAGTATATAATATATATTTGGTGACATTTGATATTTTATGAACAATATGTAAGATATGTTTGTTGAAATTTGAAATTTTGTGTACAGTATATAATATATATTTGGTGAAATTTGATGTTATAAGTACAGTATATAATATATATTTGGTGAAATTTGATATTTAATGTACAGTATATAATATATATTTGGTGAAATTTGATATTTTATGTACAGTATATAAGATATATTTGGTGAAATTTGATATTTTATATACTATATATATATTTGGTGTACTTTCCTATTTTATGTACATATATAGTATATATTTGGTGAAATTCGATATTTTTTGCACAGTACATAGTAGATATTTGGTGAAAGTTGACATTATATGTACAGTATATAGTATACTTTGGGTTAAATTTGATATTTTGTGTACAGTATATAATATATATTTGGTGAAATTTGATATTTTATGTACAGTATATAATATATATTTCGTGAAATTTGATATTTTATATACAGTATGTAATATATATTTGGTGTACTTTCATATTTTATGTACAGTATAAAATATATACCTGATGTACTTTCAAGTTTTATGTGCAGTATATAATAAATATTTGGGGTGCTTACTTATTTTATGTACAGTATATAATACATATTTTGTGAAATTTGATATTTCATCTACTGTATATAAGATATAGTTGGTGAAATTTGATATTTTATCTACAGTATATGATATATAATTGGTGTACTTTCATATTTTACTTGCAGTTTATAACACATATTTGGTGTACTTTCATATTTTATGTACAGTATATAGTATATATTTGTTGACATTTGATATTTTATGTACGGTATATAATATATATTTGTTGAAATTTGATATTTTATGTAAAGTATATAATATATATTTGGTGAAATTTTATATTTTATGTACACTAGATACTATATATTTGGTGTACTTTCATATTTTGTGTACAGTACATAGTATATATTTGGTGACATTTGATATTTTATGTACAATATATAAGATATGTTTGTTGAAATTTGATATTTTATGTACAGTATATAATATATATTTGGTGAAATTTGATATTTTATGTACAGTATATAATATATATTTGGTGAAATTTGATAATTTAGGTACAGTATAAAAGATATATTTGGTGAAATTTGATATTTTATGTACAGTATATAATATATATTTGGTGAAATTTGATATTTCACCCACAGTATATAATATATATTTGATGAAATTTGAGATTTTATGTACGGTATATGATATATATTTGGTGTACTTTCATATTTTACTTATAGTATATAATATATATTTGGTGTACTTTGATATTTTATGCACAGTATATAATATATATTGGTGTAGTTTCATACTTTATGTAGAGTATATAGTATATAATTGCTGAAATTTGATATTTTATATACAGTATATAATATGTATTTTGTGTAATCTGATATTATATGTAAAGTATATAATATATATTTGGTGAAATTTTATATTTTATATAAAGTATATAACATATATTTGGTGTAATTTCATATTTTATGTACAGTATATAGTATATATTTGGTGACATTTGATATTTTATGTACAGTATATAATATATATTTGCTGAAATTTGATATTTTATTTACAGTAAATAATATATATTTGGTGAAATTTTATATTTTATGTACAGTGTATAATATGTATTTGGTGTACTTTCATATTTTATGTACAGTATATAGTATATAGTTGGTGACATTAGATATTTTATGTACAGTAGATAATATATATTTGTTGAAATTTGACATTTTATATACAGTATATAATATATATTTGGTGAAATTTTATATTTTACTTACAGTATATAATACATATTTGGTGTATTTTCATATTTTATGTACAGTATATAATATATATATGGTGACATTTGATATTTTATCAACAATATGTAAGATATGTTTGTTGAAATTTGATATTTTATGTACAGTATATAATATATATTTGGTGAAATTTGATATTATAGGTACAGTATATAATATATATTTGGTGAAATTTGATATTTTATGTACGGTATATAATATATATTTGGTGAAATTTGATATTTTATGTACAGTATATAATATATATTTGGTGAAATTTGACATTTTATGTACAGTATATATATATTTGGTGTACTTTCATATTTTATGTACAGTATATAGTATATATTTGGTGAAATTTGATATTTTTTGCACAGTATATAGCAGATATTTGGTGAAATTTGATATTATATGTACAGTATATAATATACTTTGGGTTAAATTTGATATTTTGTCTACATTATATAATATATATTTGGTGAAATTTGATATTTTATGTACAGTATATAATATATACTTGGTGAAATTTGATATTTTATATACAGTATTTAATATATATTTGGTGTACTTTCATATTTTATGTACAGTATAAAATATATACTTGATGTACTTTCATATTTTATGTACAGCAAATAATACATATTTGTTGTATTTTGATATTTTATATACAGTATATAATATATATTTGGCGAAATTTGATATTAATTGTACAGTATATAATATATATTTGGTGAAATTTGATATTTTATGTACAGTATGTAAAATATATTTGGTGAAATTTGATATTTTATGTACAGTATATAATATATATTTGGTGTACTTTCATATTTTATGTACAGTATAAAATATATACTTGATGTACTTTCAAGTTTTATGTGCAGTATATAATAAATATTTGGGGTTCCTTCATATTTTATGTACAGTATATAATATATATTTTGTGAAATTTGATATTTCATCTACTGTATATAAGATATCGTTGGTGAAATTTGATATTTTATGTACAGTATATGATATATAATTGGTGTACTTTCATATTTTACTTGCAGTATATAATACCTATTTGGTGTACTTTGATATTTTATGTACAGTGCATAATATATAGGTGTAGTTTCATATTTTATGTACAGTATATGGTATATAATTCCTGAAATTTGATATTATATGTACAGTATATGATATGTATTTGGTGTAATTTGATATTATATGTACAATATATAATATGTATTTGGTGAAATTTTATATTTTATGTACAGTATATAATATATATTTGGTGTACTTTCATATTTTATGTACAGTATATAGTATATATTAGGTGAAATTTGATTTTTTATGTACATTATATAACAGATATTTGGTGAAATGTGATATTATATGTACAGTATATTATGTTTTTGGTGAAATTTGATATTTTATGTACAGTATATAAGATATATTTGGTGAAATTTTATATTTTATAAACAGTATATATTGTATATTTTGTGTACTTTCATATTTTATGTACAGTGTAGAGAATATATTTGGTGACATTTGATATTTTATGTACAGTATGTAATATAAATTTGTTGAAATTTGATATTTTATGTACAGTATGTAATATATATTTGGTGTACTTTCATATTTTAAGTACAGTATAAAATATATACTTGATGTAGTTTCATATTTTATGTACAGAAAATAATATATATTTGTTGAAATTTCTTATTTTATGTACAGTATATAATATATATTTGGTGAAATTTGATATTATAGGTACAGTATGTAATATATATTTGGTGAAATTTGATATTTTTTGAACTGTATATAATATATATTTGGTGAAATTTCATACTTTATGTACAGTATAAAACACATATTTGGTGAAATTTGATATTTTATGTACAGTATATAATATATATTTGGTGTACTTTCATATTTTATGTGCAGTATAAAATATATACTTGATGTACTTTCATATTTTATGTAAGAAAATAATACATATTTGTTGAAATTTGATATTTTATGTACAGTATATAATTTATATTTGGTGCAATTTTATGTTTTATGTACTCTATATCATATATATTTGGTGTACTTACCAGTTTTATGTACAGTATATAATATATATTTGGTGAAATTTGATATTATAGGTACACTATATAATATATATTTGGTGAAATTTGATATTTTACTTACAGTATATAATATATATTTGCTGTATTTTCATATTTTATGTACAGTATATAATATATATTTGGTGACATTTGATATTTTATGAACAATATGTAAGATATGTTTGTTGAAATTTGAAATTTTGTGTACAGTATATAATATATATTTGGTGAAATTTGATGTTATAAGTACAGTATATAATATATATTTGGTGAAATTTGATATTTAATGTACAGTATATAATATATATTTGGTGAAATTTGATATTTTATGTACAGTATATAAGATATATTTGGTGAAATTTGATATTTTATATACTATATATATATTTGGTGTACTTTCCTATTTTATGTACATATATAGTATATATTTGGTGAAATTCGATATTTTTTGCACAGTACATAGTAGATATTTGGTGAAAGTTGACATTATATGTACAGTATATAGTATACTTTGGGTTAAATTTGATATTTTGTGTACAGTATATAATATATATTTGGTGAAATTTGATATTTTATGTACAGTATATAATATATATTTCGTGAAATTTGATATTTTATATACAGTATGTAATATATATTTGGTGTACTTTCATATTTTATGTACAGTATAAAATATATACCTGATGTACTTTCAAGTTTTATGTGCAGTATATAATAAATATTTGGGGTGCTTACTTATTTTATGTACAGTATATAATACATATTTTGTGAAATTTGATATTTCATCTACTGTATATAAGATATAGTTGGTGAAATTTGATATTTTATCTACAGTATATGATATATAATTGGTGTACTTTCATATTTTACTTGCAGTTTATAACACATATTTGGTGTACTTTCATATTTTATGTACAGTATATAGTATATATTTGTTGACATTTGATATTTTATGTACGGTATATAATATATATTTGTTGAAATTTGATATTTTATGTAAAGTATATAATATATATTTGGTGAAATTTTATATTTTATGTACACTAGATACTATATATTTGGTGTACTTTCATATTTTATGTACAGTACATAGTATATATTTGGTGACATTTGATATTTTATGTACAATATATAAGATATGTTTGTTGAAATTTGATATTTTATGTACAGTATGTAATATATATTTGGTGAAATTTGATATTTTATGTACAGTATATAATATATATTTGGTGAAATTTGATAATTTAGGTACAGTATAAAAGATATATTTGGTGAAATTTGATATTTTATGTACAGTATATAATATACATTTGGTGAAATTTGATATTTCACCCACAGTATATAATATATATTTGATGAAATTTGAGATTTTATGTACGGTATATGATATATATTTGGTGTACTTTCATATTTTACTTATAGTATATAATATATATTTGGTGTACTTTGATATTTTATGCACAGTATATAATATATATTGGTGTAGTTTCATACTTTATGTAGAGTATATAGTATATAATTGCTGAAATTTGATATTTTATATACAGTATATAATATGTATTTTGTGTAATCTGATATTATATGTAAAGTATATAATATATATTTGGTGAAATTTTATATTTTATATAAAGTATATAACATATATTTGGTGTAATTTCATATTTTATGTACAGTATATAGTATATATTTGGTGACATTTGATATTTTATGTACAGTATATAATATATATTTGCTGAAATTTGATATTTTATTTACAATAAATAATATATATTTGGTGAAATTTTATATTTTATGTACAGTGTATAATATGTATTTGGTGTACTTTCATATTTTATGTACAGTATATAGTATATAGTTGGTGACATTAGATATTTTATGTACAGTAGATAATATATATTTGTTGAAATTTGACATTTTATATACAGTATATAATATATATTTGGTGAAATTTTATATTTTACTTACAGTATATAATACATATTTGGTGTATTTTCATATTTTATGTACAGTATATAATATATATATGGTGACATTTGATATTTTATCAACAATATGTAAGATATGTTTGTTGAAATTTGATATTTTATGTACAGTATATAATATATATTTGGTGAAATTTGATATTATAGGTACAGTATATAATATATATTTGGTGAAATTTGATATTTTATGTACGGTATATAATATATATTTGGTGAAATTTGATATTTTATGTACAGTATATAATATATATTTGGTGAAATTTGACATTTTATGTACAGTATATATATATTTGGTGTACTTTCATATTTTATGTACAGTATATAGTATATATTTGGTGAAATTTGATATTTTTTGCACAGTATATAGCAGATATTTGGTGAAATTTGATATTATATGTACAGTATATAATATACTTTGGGTTAAATTTGATATTTTGTCTACATTATATAATATATATTTGGTGAAATTTGATATTTTATGTACAGTATATAATATATACTTGGTGAAATTTGATATTTTATATACAGTATTTAATATATATTTGGTGTACTTTCATATTTTATGTACAGTATAAAATATATACTTGATGTACTTTCATATTTTATGTACAGCAAATAATACATATTTGTTGTATTTTGATATTTTATATACAGTATATAATATATATTTGGCGAAATTTGATATTAATTGTACAGTATATAATATATATTTGGTGAAATTTGATATTTTATGTACAGTATGTAAAATATATTTGGTGAAATTTGATATTTTATGTACAGTATATAATATATATTTGGTGTACTTTCATATTTTATGTACAGTATAAAATATATACTTGATGTACTTTCAAGTTTTATGTGCAGTATATAATAAATATTTGGGGTTCCTTCATATTTTATGTACAGTATATAATATATATTTTGTGAAATTTGATATTTCATCTACTGTATATAAGATATCGTTGGTGAAATTTGATATTTTATGTACAGTATATGATATATAATTGGTGTACTTTCATATTTTACTTGCAGTATATAATACCTATTTGGTGTACTTTGATATTTTATGTACAGTGCATAATATATAGGTGTAGTTTCATATTTTATGTACAGTATATGGTATATAATTCCTGAAATTTGATATTATATGTACAGTATATGATATGTATTTGGTGTAATTTGATATTATATGTACAATATATAATATGTATTTGGTGAAATTTTATATTTTATGTACAGTATATAATATATATTTGGTGTACTTTCATATTTTATGTACAGTATATAGTATATATTAGGTGAAATTTGATTTTTTATGTACATTATATAACAGATATTTGGTGAAATGTGATATTATATGTACAGTATATTATGTTTTTGGTGAAATTTGATATTTTATGTACAGTATATAAGATATATTTGGTGAAATTTTATATTTTATAAACAGTATATATTGTATATTTTGTGTACTTTCATATTTTATGTACAGTGTAGAGAATATATTTGGTGACATTTGATATTTTATGTACAGTATGTAATATAAATTTGTTGAAATTTGATATTTTATGTACAGTATGTAATATATATTTGGTGTACTTTCATATTTTAAGTACAGTATAAAATATATACTTGATGTAGTTTCATATTTTATGTACAGAAAATAATATATATTTGTTGAAATTTCTTATTTTATGTACAGTATATAATATATATTTGGTGAAATTTGATATTATAGGTACAGTATGTAATATATATTTGGTGAAATTTGATATTTTTTGAACTGTATATAATATATATTTGGTGAAATTTCATACTTTATGTACAGTATAAAACATATATTTGGTGAAATTTGATATTTTATGTACAGTATATAATATATATTTGGTGTACTTTCATATTTTATGTGCAGTATAAAATATATACTTGATGTACTTTCATATTTTATGTAAGAAAATAATACATATTTGTTGAAATTTGATATTTTATGTACAGTATATAATTTATATTTGGTGCAATTTTATGTTTTATGTACTCTATATCATATATATTTGGTGTACTTACCAGTTTTATGTACAGTATATAATATATATTTGGTGAAATTTGATATTTTATGTACAGTATATTATATATATTTGGTGAAATTTGATATTTTATATACAGTAAGTAATATATATTTGGTGTACTTTCATATTTTATGTACAGTATAAAATACATACTTGATGTAGTTTCATATTTTATGTACAGTAAATAATACATATTTTTTGAAATTTAATATTTTATGTACAGTATATAGTATATATTTGGTGACATTTGATATTTTATGTACAGTATGTAATATAAATTTGTTGAAATTTGATATTTTATGTACAGTATGTAATATATCTTTGGTGTACTTTCATATTTTATGTAGAGTATAAAATATATACTTGATGTACTTTCAAGTTTTATGGACAGAATACAATATATATTTGGTGTACTTTCATATTTTATATACAGTATATAATATATATTTTGTGAATTTGGATATTTCATGTACTGTATGTTAGACATAATTGGTGAAATTTGATATTTTCTGTACAGTAGATGATATATAACTTGTGTACTTTCATCTTTTACTTGCAGTATATAATACATATTTGGTGTACTTTGATATTTTATGTACAGTATATAATATATATTTGGTTAAATTTGATATTTTACATACGGTATATAATATATATTTGGTGAAATTTGAGATTTTATGTACAGTATATGATATATATTTGGTGTACTTTCATATTTTACTTACAGTATATAATATATCTTTGGTGTACTTTGATATTTTATGTACAGCATATAATATATATTGGTGTATTTTCATATTTTATGTAGAGTATATAGTATATAATTGCTGAAATTTGATATTTTATGTACAGTATATAATATGTATTTTGTGTAATTTGATATTATATGTACAGTATATAATATATACTTGGTGAAATTTGATATTTTACACACAGTATATAATATATATTTGGTGAATTTTGAGATTTTATGTACCGTATATGATATATATTTGGTGTAATTTCATATTTTACTTACAGTATATAATATATATTTGGTGTACTTTGCTATTTTATGTACAGTATATAATATATATTGGTGTAGTTTCATATTTTATGTAGAGTATATAATACATATTTGGTGAAATTTGGTATTTTATATACAGTATGTAATATATATTTGGTGTACTTTCATATTATATGTACAGTATAAAATATATAATTCTACTTTCATATTTTATGTACAGTAATTAATACATATTTGTTGAAATTTGATATTTTATATACAGTATATAATATATATTTGGTGAAATTTCATATTATATTTACAGTATATAATATATATTTGGTGAAATTTCTTATTTTATGTACAGTATATAATATATATTTGGTGAAATTTGAGATTTTATGTACAGTATGTGATATATATTTGGTGTACTTTCATATTTTACTTACAGTATATAATATATACTTGGTGTACTTTGATATTTTATGTACAGTATATAATATATATTGGTGTAGTTTCATATTTTATGTAGAGTATATAGTATATAATTGCTGAAATTTGATATTTTATATACAGTATATAATATGTATTTTGTGTAATCTGATATTATATGTAAAGTATATAATATATATTTGGTGAAATTTTATATTTTATATAAAGTATATAACATATATTTCGTGTAATTTCATATTTTATGTACAGTATATAGTATATATTTGGTGACATTTGATATTTTATGTACAGTATATAATATATATTTGCTGAAATTTGATATTTTATTTACAGTAAATAATATATATTTGGTGAAATTTTATATTTTATGTACAGTGTATAATATGTATTTGGTGTACTTTCATATTTTATGTACAGTATATAGTATATAGTTGGTGACATTAGATATTTTATGTACAGTAGATAATAGATATTTGTTGAAATTTGACATTTTATGTACAGTATATAATATATATTTGGTGAAATTTTATATTTTACTTACAGTATATAATACATATTTGGTGTATTTTCATATTTTATGTACAGTATATAATATATATATGGTGACATTTGATATTTTATCAACAATATGTAAGATATGTTTGTTGAAATTTGATATTTTATGTACAGTATATAATATATATTTGGTGAAATTTGATATTATAGGTACAGTATATAATATATATTTGGTGAAATTTGATATTTTATGTACGGTATATAATATATATTTGGTGAAATTTGATATTTTATGTACAGTATATAATATATATTTGGTGAAATTTGACATTTTATGTTCAGTATATATATATTTGGTGTACTTTCATATTTTATGTACAGTATATAGTATATATTTGGTGAAATTTGATATTTTTTGCACAGTATATAGCAGATATTTGGTGAAATTTGATATTATATGTACAGTATATAATATACTTTGGGTTAAATTTGATATTTTGTCTACATTATATAATATATATTTGGTGAAATTTGATATTTTATGTACAGTATATAATATATACTTGGTGAAATTTGATATTTTATATACAGTATTTAATATATATTTGGTGTACTTTCATATTTTATGTACAGTATAAAATATATACTTGATGTACTTTCATATTTTATGTACAGCAAATAATACATATTTGTTGTATTTTGATATTTTATATACAGTATATAATATATATTTGGCGAAATTTGATATTAATTGTACAGTATATAATATATATTTGGTGAAATTTGATATTTTATGTACAGTATGTAAAATATATTTGGTGAAATTTGATATTTTATGTACAGTATATAATATATATTTGGTGTACTTTCATATTTTATGTACAGTATAAAATATATACTTGATGTACTTTCAAGTTTTATGTGCAGTATATAATAAATATTTGGGGTTCCTTCATATTTTATGTACAGTATATAATATATATTTTGTGAAATTTGATATTTCATCTACTGTATATAAGATATCGTTGGTGAAATTTGATATTTTATGTACAGTATATGATATATAATTGGTGTACTTTCATATTTTACTTGCAGTATATAATACCTATTTGGTGTACTTTGATATTTTATGTACAGTGCATAATATATAGGTGTAGTTTCATATTTTATGTACAGTATATGGTATATAATTCCTGAAATTTGATATTATATGTACAGTATATGATATGTATTTGGTGTAATTTGATATTATATGTACAATATATAATATGTATTTGGTGAAATTTTATATTTTATGTACAGTATATAATATATATTTGGTGTACTTTCATATTTTATGTACAGTATATAGTATATATTAGGTGAAATTTGATTTTTTATGTACATTATATAACAGATATTTGGTGAAATGTGATATTATATGTACAGTATATTATGTTTTTGGTGAAATTTGATATTTTATGTACAGTATATAAGATATATTTGGTGAAATTTTATATTTTATAAACAGTATATATTGTATATTTTGTGTACTTTCATATTTTATGTACAGTGTATAGAATATATTTGGTGACATTTGATATTTTATGTACAGTATGTAATATAAATTTGTTGAAATTTGATATTTTATGTACAGTATGTAATATATATTTGGTGTACTTTCATATTTTAAGTACAGTATAAAATATATACTTGATGTAGTTTCATATTTTATGTACAGAAAATAATATATATTTGTTGAAATTTCTTATTTTATGTACAGTATATAATATATATTTGGTGAAATTTGATATTATAGGTACAGTATATAATATATATTTGGTGAAATTTGATATTTTTTGAACTGTATATAATATATATTTGGTGAAATTTCATACTTTATGTACAGTATAAAACATATATTTGGTGAAATTTGATATTTTATGTACAGTATATAATATATATTTGGTGTACTTTCATATTTTATGTGCAGTATAAAATATATACTTGTACTTTCATATTTTATGTAAGAAAATAATACATATTTGTTGAAATTTGATATTTTATGTACAGTATATAATTTATATTTCGTGCAATTTTATGTTTTATGTACTCTATATCATATATATTTGGTGTACTTACCAGTTTTATGTACAGTATATAATATATATTTGGTGAAATTTGATATTTTATGTACAGTATATTATATATATTTGGTGAAATTTGATATTTTATATACAGTAAGTAATATATATTTGGTGTACTTTCATATTTTATGTACAGTATAAAATACATACTTGATGTAGTTTGATATTTTATGTACAGTAAATAATACATATTTTTTGAAATTTAATATTTTATGTACAGTATATAGTATATATTTGGTGACATTTGATATTTTATGTACAGTATGTAATATAAATTTGTTGAAATTTGATATTTTATGTACAGTATGTAATATATCTTTGGTGTACTTTCATATTTTATGTAGAGTATAAAATATATACTTGATGTACTTTCAAGTTTTATGGACAGGATACAATATATATTTGGTGTACTTTCATATTTTATATACAGTATATAATATATATTTTGTGAATTTGGATATTTCGTGTACGGTATGTTAGACATAATTGGTGAAATTTGATATTTTCTGTACAGTAGATGAAATATAACTTGTGTACTTTCATCTTTTACTTGCAGTATATAATACATATTTGGTGTACTTTGATATTTTATGTACAGTATATAATATATATTTGGTGAAATTTGATATTTTACATACGGTATATAATATATATTTGGTGAAATTTGAGATTTTATGTACAGTATATGATATATATTTGGTGTACTTTCATATTTTACTTACAGTATATAATATATCTTTGGTGTACTTTGATATTTTATGTACAGCATATAATATATATTGGTGTATTTTCATATTTTATGTAGAGTATATAGTATATAATTGCTGAAATTTGATATTTTATGTACAGTATATAATATGTATTTTGTGTAATTTGATATTATATGTACAGTATATAATATATATTTGGTGAAATTTGATATTTTACACACAGTATATAATATATATTTGGTGAAATTTGAGATTTTATGTACGGTATATGATATATATTTGGTGTAATTTCATATTTTACTTACAGTATATAATATATATTTGGTGTACTTTGCTATTTTATGTACAGTATATAATATATATTGGTGTAGTTTCATATTTTATGAAGAGTATATAATACATATTTGGTGAAATTTGGTATTTTATATACAGAATGTAATATATATTTGGTGTACTTTCATATTATATGTACAGTATAAAATATATAATTCTACTTTCATATTTTATGTACAGTAATTAATACATATTTGTTGAAATTTTATATTTTATATACAGTATATAATATGTATTTTGTGTAATCTGATATTATATGTAAAGTATATAATATATATTTGGTGAAATTTCTTATTTTATGTACAGTATATAATATATATTTGGTGAAATTTGAGATTTTTTGTACAGTATGTGATATATATTTGGTGTACTTTCATATTTTACTTACAGTATATACTATATACTTGGTGTACTTTGATATTTTATGTACAGTATATAATATATATTGGTGTAGTTTCATATTTTATGTAGAGTATATAGTATATAATTGCTGAAATTTGATATTTTATATACAGTATATAATATGTATTTTGTGTAATCTGATATTATATGTAAAGTATACAATATATATTTGGTGAAATTTTATATTTTATATACACTATATAACATATATTTGGTGTAATTTCATATTTTATGTACGGTTTATAGTATATATTTCGTGACATTTGATATTTTATGTACAGTATATAATATATATTTGTTGAAATTTGATATTTTATGTACAGTATATAATATATATTTGCTGAAATTTTATATTTTATGTACAGTGTATAATATATATTGGTGTACTTTCATATTTTATGTACAATTTATAGTATATATTTGGTGACATTTCATATTTTATGAACAATAGGTAAGATATGTTTGTTGAAATTTGATATTTTATGTACAGTATATAATATATATTGGGTGAAGTTTGATATTATAGGTACAGTATATAATATATATTTGGTGAAATTTGATATTTTATGTACAGTATATAATATGTATTTGGTGAAATTTGATATTTTATGTACGGTACATAATATATATTTGGTGTACTTTCATATTTTATGTACAGTATATAGTATATATCTGGTGAAATTTGATATTTTTTGCACAGTATATAGCAGATATGTGGTGAAATTTGATATTATATGTACAGTATATAATATACTTTGGGTTAAATTTGATATTTTGTGTACAGTATATAATATATATTTGGTGAAATTTGATATTTTATGTACAGTATATAATATATATTTGGTGAAATTTGATATTTTATATACAGTATCTAATATATATTTGGTGTACTTTCATATTTTATGTACAGTATAAAATATATACTTGATGTACTTTCATATTTTATGTACAGCAAATAATACATATTTGTTGAAATTTGATACTTTATATACAGTATATAATATATATTTGGCGAAATTTGATATTAATTGTACAGTATATAATATATATTTGGTGAAATTTGATATTTTATGTACAGTATATAAAATATATTTGGTGAAATTTGATATTTTATGTACAGTATATAATATATATTTGGTGTACTTTCATATTTTATGTACAGTATAAAATATATACCTGATGTACTTTCAAGTTTTATGTGCAGTATATAATAAATATTTGGGGTGCTTACTTATTTTATGTACAGTATATAATACATATTTTGTGAAATTTGATATTTCATCTACTGTATATAAGATATAGTTGGTGAAATTTGATATTTTATCTACAGTATATGATATATAATTTGTGTACTTTCATATTTTACTTGCAGTTTATAACACATATTTGGTGTACTTTCATATTTTATGTACAGTATATAGTATATATTTGTTGACATTTCATATTTTATGTACGGTATATAATATATATTTGTTGAAATTTGATATTTTATGTAAAGTATATAATATATATTTGGTGAAATTTTATATTTTATGTACACTAGATACTATATATTTGGTGTACTTTCATATTTTATGTACAGTATATAGTATATATTTGGTGACATTTGATATTTTATGTACAATATATAAGATATGTTTGTTGAAATTTGATATTTTATGTACAGTATATAATATATATTTGGTGAAATTTGATATTTTATGTACAGTATATAATATATATTTGGTGAAATTTGATAATTTAGGTACAGTATAAAAGACATATTTGGTGAAATTTGATATTTTATGTACAGTATATAATATATATTTGGTGAAATTTGATATTTCACCCACAGTATATAATATATATTTGATGAAATTTGAGATTTTATGTACGGTATATGATATATATTTGGTGTACTTTCATATTTTACTTATAGTATATAATATATATTTGGTGTACTTTGATATTTTATGCACAGTATATAATATATATTGGTGTAGTTTCATACTTTATGTAGAGTATATAGTATATAATTGCTGAAATTTGATATTTTATATACAGTATATAATATGTATTTTGTGTAATCTGATATTGTATGTAAAGTATATAATATATATTTGGTGAAATTTTATATTTTATATAAAGTATATAACATATATTTGGTGTAATTTCATATTTTATGTACAGTATATAGTATATATTTGGTGTCATTTGATATTTTATGTACGGTATATAATATATATTTGGTGAAATTTGATATTTTATGTGCAGTATATAAAATATATTTGGTGAAATTTGATATTTTATGTACAGTATATAATATATATTTGCTGTACTTTCATATTTTATGTACAGTATAAAATATATACTTGATGTACTTTCAAGTTTTATGTGCAGTATATAATAAATATTTGGGGTTCCTTCATATTTTATGTACAGTATATAATATATATTTTGTGAAATTTGATATTTTATCTACTGTATATAAGATATCGTTGGTGAAATTTGATATTTTATGTACAGTATATGATATATAATTGGTGTACTTTCATATTTTACTTGCAGTATATAATACCTATTTGGTGTACTTTGATATTTTATGTACAGTGCATAATATATAGGTGTAGTTTCATATTTTATGTACAGTATATGGTATATAATTCCTGAAATTTGATATTATATGTACAGTATATGATATGTATTTGGTGTAATTTGATATTATATGTACAATATATAATATGTATTTGGTGAAATTTTATATTTTATGTACAGTATATAATATATATTTGGTGTACTTTCATATTTTATGTACAGTATATAGTATATATTAGGTGAAATTTGATTTTTTATGTACATTATATAACAGATATTTGGTGAAATGTGATATTATATGTACAGTATATTATGTTTTTGGTGAAATTTGATATTTTATGTACAGTATATAAGATATATTTGGTGAAATTTTATATTTTATAAACAGTATATATTGTATATTTTGTGTACTTTCATATTTTATGTACAGTGTATAGAATATATTTGGTGACATTTGATATTTTATGTACAGTATGTAATATAAATTTGTTGAAATTTGATATTTTATGTACAGTATGTAATATATATTTGGTGTACTTTCATATTTTAAGTACAGTATAAAATATATACTTGATGTAGTTTCATATTTTATGTACAGAAAATAATATATATTTGTTGAAATTTCTTATTTTATGTACAGTATATAATATATATTTGGTGAAATTTGATATTATAGGTACAGTATATAATATATATTTTGTGAAATTTGATATTTTTTGAACTATATATAATATATATTTGGTGAAATTTCATACTTTATGTACAGTATAAAACATATATTTGGTGAAATTTGATATTTTATGTACAGTATATAATATATATTTGGTGTACTTTCATATTTTATGTGCAGTATAAAATATATACTTGATGTACTTTCATATTTTATGTAAGAAAATAATACATATTTGTTGAAATTTGATATTTTATGTACAGTATATAATTTATATTTGGTGCAATTTTATGTTTTATGTACTCTATATCATATATATTTGGTGTACTTACCAGTTTTATGTACAGTATATAATATATATTTGGTGAAATTTGATATTTTATGTACAGTATATTATATATATTTGGTGAAATTTGATATTTTATATACAGTAAGTAATATATATTTGGTGTACTTTCATATTTTATGTACAGTATAAAATACATACTTGATGTAGTTTCATATTTTATGTACAGTAAATACATATTTTTTGAAATTTAATATTTTATGTACAGTATATAGTATATATTTGGTGACATTTGATATTTTATGTACAGTATGTAATATAAATTTGTTGAAATTTGATATTTTATGTACAGTATGTAATATATCTTTGGTGTACTTTCATATTTTATGTAGAGTATAAAATATATACTTGATGTACTTTCAAGTTTTATGGACAGAATACAATATATATTTGGTGTACTTTCATATTTTATATACAGTATATAATATATATTTTGTGAATTTGGATATTTCGTGTACGGTATGTTAGACATAATTGGTGAAATTTGATATTTTCTGTACAGTAGATGATATATAACTTGTGTACTTTCATCTTTTACTTGCAGTATATAATACATATTTGGTGTACTTTGATATTTTATGTACAGTATATAATATATATTTGGTGAAATTTGATATTTTACATACGGTATATAATATATATTTGGTGAAATTTGAGATTTTATGTACAGTATATGATATATATTTGGTGTACTTTCATATTTTACTTACAGTATATAATATATCTTTGGTGTACTTTGATATTTTATGTACAGCATATAATATATATTGGTGTATTTTCATATTTTATGTAGAGTATATAGTATATAATTGCTGAAATTTGATATTTTATGTACAGTATATAATATGTATTTTGTGTAATTTGATATTATATGTACAGTATATAATATATATTTGGTGAAATTTGATATTTTACACACAGTATATAATATATATTTGGTGAAATTTGAGATTTTATGTACGGTATATGATATATATTTGGTGTAATTTCATATTTTACTTACAGTATATAATATATATTTGGTGTACTTTGCTATTTTATGTACAGTATATAATATATATTGGTGTAGTTTCATATTTTATGTAGAGTATATAATACATATTTGGTGAAATTTGGTATTTTATATACAGTATGTAATATATATTTGGTGTACTTTCATATTATATGTACAGTATAAAATATATAATTCTACTTTCATATTTTATGTACAGTAATTAATACATATTTGTTGAAATTTGATATTTTATATACAGTATATAATATATATTTGGTGAAATTTCATATTATATTTACAGTATATAATATATATTTGGTGAAATTTCTTATTTTATGTACAGTATATAATATATATTTGGTGAAATTTGAGATTTTATGTACAGTATGTGATATATATTTGGTGTACTTTCATATTTTACTTACAGTATATAATATATACTTGGTGTACTTTGATATTTTATGTACAGTATATAATATATATTGGTGTAGTTTCATATTTTATGTAGAGTATATAGTATATAATTGCTGAAATTTGATATTTTATATACAGTATATAATATGTATTTTGTGTAATCTGATATTATATGTAAAGTATATAATATATATTTGGTGAAATTTTATATTTTATATACAGTATATAACATATATTTGGTGTAATTTCATATTTTATGTACGGTTTATAGTATATATTTCGTGACATTTGATATTTTATGTACAGTATATAATATATATTTGTTGAAATTTGATATTTTATGTACAGTATATAATATATATTTGCTAAAATTTTATATTTTATGTACAGTGTATAATATATATTTGGTGTACTTTCATATTTTATGTACAGTATATAGTATATATTTGGTGACATTTCATATTTTATGAACAATAGGTAAGATATGTTTGTTGAAATTTGATATTTTATGTACAGTATATAATATATATTGGGTGAAGTTTGATATTATAGGTACAGTATATAATATATATTTGGTGAAATTTGATATTTTATGTACAGTATATAATATATATTTGGTGAAATTTGATATTTTATGTACGGTACATAATATATATTTGGTGTACTTTCATATTTTATGTACAGTATATAGTATATATCTGGTGAAATTTGATATTTTTTGCACAGTATATAGCAGATATTTGGTGAAATTTGATATTATATGTACAGTATATAATATACTTTGGGTTAAATTTGATATTTTGTGTACAGTATATAATATATATTTGGTGAAATTTGATATTTTATGTACAGTATATAATATATATTTGGTGAAATTTGATATTTTATATACAGTATCTAATATATATTTGGTGTACTTTCATATTTTATGTACAGTATAAAATATATACTTGATGTACTTTCATATTTTATTCACAGCAAATAATACATATTTGTTGAAATTTGATATTTTATATACAGTACATAATATATATTTGGCGAAATTTGATATTAATTGTACAGTATATAATATATATTTGGTGAAATTTGATATTTTATGTACAGTATATAGTATATATTTGTTGACATTTCATATTTTATGTACGGTATATAATATATATTTGTTGAAATTTGATATTTTATGTAAAGTATATAATATATATTTGGTGAAATTTTATATTTTATGTACACTAGATACTATATATTTGGTGTACTTTCATATTTTATGTACAGTATATAGTATATATTTGGTGACATTTGATATTTTATGTACAATATATAAGATATGTTTGTTGAAATTTGATATTTTATGTACAGTATATAATATATATTTGGTGAAATTTGATATTTTATGTACAGTATATAATATATATTTGGTGAAATTTGATAATTTAGGTACAGTATAAAAGATATATTTGGTGAAATTTGATATTTTATGTACAGTATATAATATATATTTGGTGAAATTTGATATTTCACCCACAGTATATAATATATATTTGATGAAATTTGAGATTTTATGTACGGTATATGATATATATTTGGTGTACTTTCATATTTTACTTATAGTATATAATATATATTTGGTGTACTTTGATATTTTATGCACAGTATATAATATATATTGGTGTAGTTTCATACTTTATGTAGAGTATATAGTATATAATTGCTGAAATTTGATATTTTATATACAGTATATAATATGTATTTTGTGTAATCTGATATTATATGTAAAGTATATAATATATATTTGGTGAAATTTTATATTTTATATAAAGTATATAACATATATTTGGTGTAATTTCATATTTTATGTACAGTATATAGTATATATTTGGTGACATTTGATATTTTATGTTCAGTATATAATATATATTTGCTGAAATTTGATATTTTATTTACAGTAAATAATATACATTTGGTGAAATTTTATATTTTATGTACAGTGTATAATATATATTTGGTGTACTTTCATATTTTATGTACAGTATATAGTATATAGTTGGTGACATTAAATATTTTATGTACAGTAGGTAATATATATTTGTTGAAATTTGACATTTTATATACAGTATATAATATATGTTTGGTGAAATTTTATATTTTACTTACAGTATATAATATATATTTGGTGTATTTTCATATTTTATGTACAGTCTATAATATATATATGGTGACATTTGATATTTTATCAACAATATGTAAGATATGTTTGTTGAAATTTGATATTTTATGTACAGTATATAATATATATTTGGTGAAATTTGATATTATAGGTACAGTATATAATATATATTTGGTGAAATTTGATATTTTATGTACGGTATATAATATATATTTGGTGAAATTTGATATTTTATGTACAGTATATAATATATATTTGGTGAAATTTGACATTTTATGTACAGTATATATATATTTGGTGTACTTTCATATTTTATGTACAGTATATAGTATATATTTGGTGAAATTTGATATTTTTTGCACAGTATATAGCAGATATTTGGTGAAATTTGATATTATATGTACAGTATATAATATACTTTGGGTTAAATTTGATATTTTGTCTACATTATATAATATATATTTGGTGAAATTTGATATTTTATGTACAGTATATAATATATACTTGGTGAAATTTGATATTTTATATACAGTATTTAATATATATTTGGTGTACTTTCATATTTTATGTACAGTATAAAATATATTCTTGATGTACTTTCATATTTTATGTACAGCAAATAATACATATTTGTTGTATTTTGATATTTTATATACAGTATATAATATATATTTGGCGAAATTTGATATTAATTGTACAGCATATAATATATATTTGGTGAAATTTGATATTTTATGTACAGTATGTAAAATATATTTGGTGAAATTTGATATTTTATGTACAGTATATAATATATATTTGCTGTACTTTCATATTTTATGTACAGTATAAAATATATACTTGATGTACTTTCAAGTTTTATGTGCAGTATATAATAAATATTTGGGGTTCCTTCATATTTTATGTACAGTATATAATATATATTTTGTGAAATTTGATATTTCATCTACTGTATATAAGATATCGTTGGTGAAATTTGATATTTTATGTACAGTATATGATATATAATTGGTGTACTTTCATATTTTTCTAGCAGTATATAATACCTATTTGGTGTACTTTGATATTTTATGTACAGTGCATAATATATAGGTGTAGTTTCATATTTTATGTACAGTATATGGTATATAATTCCTGAAATTTGATATTATATGTACAGTATATCATATGTATTTGGTGTAATTTGATATTATATGTACAATATATAATATGTATTTGGTGAAATTTTATATTTTATGTACAGTATATAATATATATTTGGTGTACTTTCATATTTTATGTACAGTATATTGTATATATTAGGTGAAATTTGATTTTTTATGTACATTATATAACAGATATTAGGTGAAATGTGATATTATATGTACAGTATATTATGTTTTTGGTGTAATTTGATATTTTATGTACAGTATATAAGATATATTTGGTGAAATTTTATATTTTATAAACAGTATATATTGTATATTTTGTGTACTTTCATATTTTATGTACAGTGTATAGAATATATTTGGTGACATTTGATATTTTATGTACAGTATGTAATATAAATTTGTTGAAATTTGATATTTTATGTACAGTATGTAATATATATTTGGTGTACTTTCATATTTTAAGTACAGTATAAAATATATACTTGATGTAGTTTCATATTTTATGTACAGAAAATAATATATATTTGTTGAAATTTCTTATTTTATGTACAGTATATAATATATATTTGGTGAAATTTGATATTATAGGTACAGTATATAATATATATTTGGTGAAATTTGATATTTTTTGAACTGTATATAATATATATTTGGTGAAATTTCATACTTTATGTACAGTATAAAACATATATTTGGTGAAATTTGATATTTTATGTACAGTATATAATATATATTTGGTGTACTTTCATATTTTATGTGCAGTATAAAATATATACTTGATGTACTTTCATATTTTATGTAAGAAAATAATACATATTTGTTGAAATTTGATATTTTATGTACAGTATATAATTTATATTTGGTGCAATTTTATGTTTTATGTACTCTATATCATATATATTTGGTGTACTTACCAGTTTTATGTACAGTATATAATATATATTTGGTGAAATTTGATATTTTATGTACAGTATATTATATATATTTGGTGAAATTTGATATTTTATATACAGTAAGTAATATATATTTGGTGTACTTTCATATTTTATGTACAGTATAAAATACATACTTGATGTAGTTTGATATTTTATGTACAGTAAATAATACATGTTTTTTGAAATTTAATATTTTATGTACAGTATATAGTATATATTTGGTGACATTTGATATTTTATGTACAGTATGTAATATAAATTTGTTGAAATTTGATATTTTATGTACAGTATGTAATATATCTTTGGTGTACTTTCATATTTTATGTAGAGTATAAAATATATACTTGATGTACTTTCAAGTTTTATGGACAGAATACAATATATATTTGGTGTACTTTCATATTTTATATACAGTATATAATATATATTTTGTGAATTTGGATATTTCGTGTACGGTATGTTAGACATAATTGGTGAAATTTGATATTTTCTGTACAGTAGATGATATATAACTTGTGTACTTTCATCTTTTACTTGCAGTATATAATACATATTTGGTGTACTTTGATATTTTATGTACAGTATATAATATATATTTGGTGAAATTTGATATTTTACATACGGTATATAATATATATTTGGTGAAATTTGAGATTTTATGTACAGTATATGATATATATTTGGTGTACTTTCATATTTTACTTACAGTATATAATATATCTTTGGTGTACTTTGATATTTTATGTACAGCATATAATATATATTGGTGTATTTTCATATTTTATGTAGAGTATATAGTATATAATTGCTGAAATTTGATATTTTATGTACAGTATATAATATGTATTTTGTGTAATTTGATATTATATGTACAGTATATAATATATATTTGGTGAAATTTGATATTTTACACACAGTATATAATATATATTTGGTGAAATTTGAGATTTTATGTACGGTATATGATATATATTTGGTGTAATTTCATATTTTACTTACAGTATATAATATATATTTGGTGTACTTTGCTATTTTATGTACAGTATATAATATATATTGGTGTAGTTTCATATTTTATGTAGAGTATATAATACATATTTGGTGAAATTTGGTATTTTATATACAGAATGTAATATATATTTGGTGTACTTTCATATTATATGTACAGTATAAAATATATAATTCTACTTTCATATTTTATGTACAGTAATTAATACATATTTGTTGAAATTTTATATTTTATATACAGTATATAATATGTATTTTGTGTAATCTGATATTATATGTAAAGTATATAATATATATTTGGTGAAATTTCTTATTTTATGTACAGTATATAATATATATTTGGTGAAATTTGAGATTTTATGTACAGTATGTGATATATATTTGGTGTACTTTCATATTTTACTTACAGTATATAATATATACTTGGTGTACTTTGATATTTTATGTACAGTATATAATATATATTGGTGTAGTTTCATATTTTATGTAGAGTATATAGTATATAATTGCTGAAATTTGATATTTTATATACAGTATATAATATGTATTTTGTGTAATCTGATATTATATGTAAAGTATATAATATATATTTGGTGAAATTTTATATTTTATATACAGTATATAACATATATTTGGTGTAATTTCATATTTTATGTACGGTTTATAATATATATTTCGTGACATTTGATATTTTATGTACAGTATATAATATATATTTGTTGAAATTTGATATTTTATGTACAGTATATAATATATATTTGCTGAAATTTTATATTTTATGTACAGTGTATAATATATATTTGGTGTACTTTCATATTTTATGTACAGTATATAGTATATATTTGGTGACATTTCATATTTTATGAACAATAGGTAAGATATGTTTGTTGAAATTTGATATTTTATGGACAGTATATAATATATATTGGGTGAAGTTTGATATTATAGGTACAGTATATCATATATATTTGGTGAAATTTGATATTTTATGTACAGTATATAATATATATTTGGTGAAATTTGATATTTTATGTACGGTACATAATATATATTTGGTGTACTTTCATATTTTATGTACAGTATATAGTATATATCTGGTGAAATTTGATATTTTTTGCACAGTATATAGCAGATATTTGGTGAAATTTGATATTATATGTACAGTATATAATATACTTTGGGTTAAATTTGATATTTTGTGTACAGTATATAATATATATTTGGTGATATTTGATATTTTATGTACAGTATATAATATATATTTGGTGAAATTTGATATTTTATATACAGTATCTAATATATATTTGGTGTACTTTCATATTTTATGTACAGTATAAAATATATACTTGATGTACTTTCATATTTTATGCACAGCAAATAATACATATTTGTTGAAATTTGATATTTTATATACAGTATATAATATATATTTGGCGAAATTCGATATTAATTGTACAGTATATAATATATATTTGGTGAAATTTGATATTTTACGTACAGTATATAAAATATATTTGGTGAAATTTGATATTTTATGTACAGTATATAGTATATATTTGTTGACATTTCATATTTTATGTACGGTATATAATATATATTTGTTGAAATTTGATATTTTATGTAAAGTATATAATATATATTTGGTGAAATTTTATATTTTATGTACACTAGATACTATATATTTGGTGTACTTTCATATTTTATGTACAGTATATAGTATATATTTGGTGACATTTGATATTTTATGTACAATATATAAGATATGTTTGTTGAAATTTGATATTTTATGTACAGTATATAATATATATTTGGTGAAATTTGATATTTTATGTACAGTATATAATATATATTTGGTGAAATTGGATAATTTAGGTACAGTATAAAAGATATATTTGGTGAAATTTGATATTTTATGTACAGTATATAATATATATTTGGTGAAATTTGATATTTCACCCACAGTATATAATATATATTTGATGAAATTTGAGATTTTATGTACGGTATATGATATATATTTGGTGTACTTTCATATTTTACTTATAGTATATAATATATATTTGGTGTACTTTGATATTTTATGCACAGTATATAATATATATTGGTGTAGTTTCATACTTTATGTAGAGTATATAGTATATAATTGCTGAAATTTGATATTTTATATACAGTATATAATATGTATTTTGTGTAATCTGATATTATATGTAAAGTATATAATATATATTTGGTGAAATTTTATATTTTATATAAAGTATATAACATATATTTGGTGTAATTTCATATTTTATGTACAGTATATAGTATATATTTGGTGACATTTGATATTTTATGTACAGTATATAATATATATTTGCTGAAATTTGATATTTTATTTACAGTAAATAATATATATTTGGTGAAATTTTATATTTTATGTACAGTGTATAATATATATTTGGTGTACTTTCATATTTTATGTACAGTATATAGTATATAGTTGGTGACATTAAATATTTTATGAACAGTAGGTAATATATATTTGTTGAAATTTGACATTTTATATACAGTATATAATATATGTTTGGTGAAATTTTATATTTTACTTACAGTATATAATATCTATTTGGTGTATTTTCATATTTTATGTACAGTCTATAATATATATATGGTGACATTTGATATTTTATCAACAATATGTAAGATATGTTTGTTGAAATTTGATATTTTATGTACAGTATATAATATATATTTGGTGAAATTTGATATTATAGGTACAGTATATAATATATATTTGGTGAAATTTGATATTTTATGTACGGTATATAATATATATTTGGTGAAATTTGATATTTTATGTACAGTATATAATATATATTTGGTGAAATTTGACATTTTATGTACAGTATATATATATTTGGTGTACTTTCATATTTTATGTACAGTATATAGTATATATTTGGTGAAATTTGATATTTTTTGCACAGTATATAGCAGATATTTGGTGAAATTTGATATTATATGTACAGTATATAATATACTTTGGGTTAAATTTGATATTTTGTCTACATTATATAATATATATTTGGTGAAATTTGATATTTTATGTACAGTATATAATATATACTTGGTGAAATTTGATATTTTATATACAGTATTTAATATATATTTGGTGTACTTTCATATTTTATGTACAGTATAAAATATATTCTTGATGTACTTTCATATTTTATGTACAGCAAATAATACATATTTGTTGTATTTTGATATTTTATATACAGTATATAATATATATTTGGCGAAATTTGATATTAATTGTACAGTATATAATATATATTTGGTGAAATTTGATATTTTATGTACAGTATGTAAAATATATTTGGTGAAATTTGATATTTTATGTACAGTATATAATATATATTTGCTGTACTTTCATATTTTATGTACAGTATAAAATATATACTTGATGTACTTTCAAGTTTTATGTGCAGTATATAATAAATATTTGGGGTTCCTTCATATTTTATGTACAGTATATAATATATATTTTGTGAAATTTGATATTTCATCTACTGTATATAAGATATCGTTGGTGAAATTTGATATTTTATGTACAGTATATGATATATAATTGGTGTACTTTCATATTTTACTTGCAGTATATAATACCTATTTGGTGTACTTTGATATTTTATGTACAGTGCATAATATATAGGTGTAGTTTCATATTTTATGTACAGTATATGGTATATAATTCCTGAAATTTGATATTATATGTACAGTATATCATATGTATTTGGTGTAATTTGATATTATATGTACAATATATAATATGTATTTGGTGAAATTTTATATTTTATGTACAGTATATAATATATATTTGGTGTACTTTCATATTTTATGTACAGTATATAGTATATATTAGGTGAAATTTGATTTTTTATGTACATTATATAACAGATATTTGGTGAAATGTGATATTATATGTACAGTATATTATGTTTTTGGTGAAATTTGATATTTTATGTACAGTATATAAGATATATTTGGTGAAATTTTATATTATATAAACAGTATATATTGTATATTTTGTGTACTTTCATATTTTATGTACAGTGTAGAGAATATATTTGGTGACATTTGATATTTTATGTACAGTATGTAATATAAATTTGTTGAAATTTGATATTTTATGTACAGTATGTAATATATATTTGGTGTACTTTCATATTTTAAGTACAGTATAAAATATATACTTGATGTAGTTTCATATTTTATGTACAGAAAATAATATATATTTGTTGAAATTTCTTATTTTATGTACAGTATATAATATATATTTGGTGAAATTTGATATTATAGGTACAGTATATAATATATATTTGGTGAAATTTGATATTTTTTGAACTGTATATAATATATATTTGGTGAAATTTCATACTTTATGTACAGTATAAAACATATATTTGGTGAAATTTGATATTTTATGTACAGTATATAATATATATTTGGTGTACTTTCATATTTTATGTGCAGTATAAAATATATACTTGATGTACTTTCATATTTTATGTAAGAAAATAATACATATTTGTTGAAATTTGATATTTTATGTACAGTATATAATTTATATTTGGTGCAATTTTATGTTTTATGTACTCTATATCATATATATTTGGTGTACTTACCAGTTTTATGTACAGTATATAATATATATTTGGTGAAATTTGATATTTTATGTACAGTATATTATATATATTTGGTGAAATTTGATATTTTATATACAGTAAGTAATATATATTTGGTGTACTTTCATATTTTATGTACAGTATAAAATACATACTTGATGTAGTTTGATATTTTATGTACAGTAAATAATACATATTTTTTGAAATTTAATATTTTATGTACAGTATATAGTATATATTTGGTGACATTTGATATTTTATGTACAGTATGTAATATAAATTTGTTGAAATTTGATATTTTATGTACAGTATGTAATATATCTTTGGTGTACTTTCATATTTTATGTAGAGTATAAAATATATACTTGATGTACTTTCAAGTTTTATGGACAGGATACAATATATATTTGGTGTACTTTCATATTTTATATACAGTATATAATATATATTTTGTGAATTTGGATATTTCGTGTACGGTATGTTAGACATAATTGGTGAAATTTGATATTTTCTGTACAGTAGATGATATATAACTTGTGTACTTTCATCTTTTACTTGCAATATATAATACATATTTGGTGTACTTTGATATTTTATGTACAGTACATAATATATATTTGGTGAAATTTGATATTTTACATACGGTATATAATATATATTTGGTGAAATTTGAGATTTTATGTACAGTATATGATATATATTTGGTGTACTTTCATATTTTACTTACAGTATATAATATATCTTTGGTGTACTTTGATATTTTATGTACAGCATATAATATATATTGGTGTATTTTCATATTTTATGTAGAGTATATAGTATATAATTGCTGAAATTTGATATTTTATGTACAGTATATAATATGTATTTTGTGTAATTTGATATTATATGTACAGTATATAATATATATTTGGTGAAATTTGATATTTTACACACAGTATATAATATATATTTGGTGAAATTTGAGATTTTATGTACGGTATATGATATATATTTGGTGTAATTTCATATTTTACTTACAGTATATAATATATATTTGGTGTACTTTGCTATTTTATGTACAGTATATAATATATATTGGTGTAGTTTCATATTTTATGTAGAGTATATAATACATATTTGGTGAAATTTGGTATTTTATATACAGAATGTAATATATATTTGGTGTACTTTCATATTATATGTACAGTATAAAATATATAATTCTACTTTCATATTTTATGTACAGTAATTAATACATATTTGTTGAAATTTTATATTTTATATACAGTATATAATATGTATTTTGTGTAATCTGATATTATATGTAAAGTATATAATATATATTTGGTGAAATTTCTTATTTTATGTACAGTATATAATATATATTTGGTGAAATTTGAGATTTTTTGTACAGTATGTGATATATATTTGGTGTACTTTCATATTTTACTTACAGTATATAATATATACTTGGTGTACTTTGATATTTTATGTACAGTATATAATATATATTGGTGTAGTTTCATATTTTATGTAGAGTATATAGTATATAATTGCTGAAATTTGATATTTTATATACAGTATATAATATGTATTTTGTGTAATCTGATATTATATGTAAAGTATACAATATATATTTGGTGAAATTTTATATTTTATATACAGTATATAACATATATTTGGTGTAATTTCATATTTTATGTACGGTTTATAGTATATATTTCGTGACATTTGATATTTTATGTACAGTATATAATATATATTTGGTGTACTTTCATATTTTATGTGCAGTATAAAATATATACTTGATGTACTTTCATATTTTATGTAAGAAAATAATACATATTTGTTGAAATTTGATATTTTATGTACAGTATATAATTTATATTTGGTGCAATTTTCTGTTTTATGTACTCTATATCATATATATTTGGTGTACTTACCAGTTTTATGTACAGTATATAATATATATTTGGTGAAATTTGATATTATAGGTACAGTATATAATATATATTTGGTGAAATTTGATATTTTACTTTCAGTATATAATATACATTTGCTGTATTTTCATATTTTATGTACAGTATATAATATATATTTGGTGACATTTGGTATTTTATGAACAATATGTAAGATATGTTTGTTGAAATTTGAAATTTTGTGTACAGTATATAATATATATTTGGTGAAATTTGATGTTATAAGTACAGTATATAATATATATTTGGTGAAATTTGATATTTAATGTACAGTATATAATATATATTTGGTGAAATTTGATATTTTATGTACAGTATATAAGATATATTTGGTGAAATTTGATATTTTATATACTATATATATTTGGTGTACTTTCCTATTTTATGTACATATATAGTATATATTTGGTGAAATTCGATATTTTTTGCACAGTACATAGTAGATATTTGGTGAAATTTGATATTATATGTACAGTATATAGTATACTTTGGGTTAAATTTGATATTTTGTGTACAGTATATAATATATATTTGGTGAAATTTGATATTTTATGTACAGTATATAATATATATTTCGTGAAATTTGATATTTTATATACAGTATGTAATATATTTTTGGTGTACTTTCATATTTTATGTACAGTATAAAATATATACCTGATGTACTTTCAAGTTTTATGTGCAGTATATAATAAATATTTGGGGTGCTTACTTATTTTATGTACAGTATATAATACATATTTTGTGAAATTTGATATTTCATCTACTGTATATAAGATATCGTTGCTGAAATTTGATATTTTATCTACAGTATATGATATATAATTGGTGTACTTTCATATTTTACTTGCAGTTTATAACACATATTTGGTGTACTTTCATATTTTATGTACAGTATATAGTATATATTTTTTGACATTTGATATTTTATTTACGGTATATAATATATATTTGTTGAAATTTGATATTTTATGTAAAGTATATAATATATATTTGGTGAAATTTTATATTTTATGTACACTAGATACTATATATTTGGTGTACTTTCATATTTTATGTACAGTATATAGTATATATTTGGTGACATTTGATATTTTATGTACAATATATAAGATATGTTTGTTGAAATTTGATATTTTATGTACAGTATATAATATATATTTGGTGAAATTTGATATTTTATGTACAGTATATAATATATATTTGGTGAAATTTGATAATTTAGGTACAGTATAAAAGATATATTTGGTGAAATTTGATATTTTATGTACAGTATATAATATACATTTGGTGAAATTTGATATTTCACCCACAGTATATAATATATATTTGATGAAATTTGAGATTTTATGTACGGTATATGATATATATTTGGTGTACTTTCATATTTTACTTATAGTATATAATATATATTTGGTGTACTTTGATATTTTATGCACAGTATATAATATATATTGGTGTAGTTTCATACTTTATGTAGAGTATATAGTATATAATTGCTGAAATTTGATATTTTATATACAGTATATAATATGTATTTTGTGTAATCTGATATTATATGTAAAGTATATAATATATATTTGGTGAAATTTTATATTTTATATAAAGTATATAACATATATTTGGTGTAATTTCATATTTTATGTACAGTATATAGTATATATTTGGTGACATTTGATATTTTATGTACAGTATATAATATATATTTGCTGAAATTTGATATTTTATTTACAGTAAATAATATATATTTGGTGAAATTTTATATTTTATGTACAGTGTATAATATATATTTGGTGTACTTTCATATTTTATGTACAGTATATAGTATATAGTTGGTGACATTAGATATTTTATGTACAGTAGATAATACATATTTGTTGAAATTTGACATTTTATATACAGTATATAATATATATTTGGTGAAATTTTATATTTTACTTACAGTATATAATATCTATTTGGTGTATTTTCATATTTTATGTACAGTCTATAATATATATATGGTGACATTTGATATTTTATCAACAATATGTAAGATATGTTTGTTGGAATTTGATATTTTATGTACAGTATATAATATATATTTGGTGAAATTTGATATTATAGGTACAGTATATAATATATATTTGGTGAAATTTGATATTTTATGTACGGTATATAATATATATTTGGTGAAATTTGATATTTTATGTACAGTATATAATATATATTTGGTGAAATTTGACATTTTATGTACAGTATATATATATTTGGTGTACTTTCATATTTTATGTACAGTATATAGTATATATTTGGTGAAATTTGATATTTTTTGCACAGTATATAGCAGATATTTGGTGAAATTTGATATTATATGTACAGTATATAATATACTTTGGGTTAAATTTGATATTTTGTCTACATTATATAATATATATTTGGTGAAATTTGATATTTTATGTACAGTATATAATATATACTTGGTGAAATTTGATATTTTATATACAGTATTTAATATATATTTGGTGTACTTTCATATTTTATGTACAGTATAAAATATATTCTTGATGTACTTTCATATTTTATGTACAGCAAATAATACATATTTGTTGTATTTTGATATTTTATATACAGTATATAATATATATTTGGCGAAATTTGATATTAATTGTACAGTATATAATATATATTTGGTGAAATTTGATATTTTATGTACAGTATGTAAAATATATTTGGTGAAATTTGATATTTTATGTACAGTATATAATATATATTTGGTGTACTTTCATATTTTATGTACAGTATAAAATATATACTTGATGTACTTTCAAGTTTTATGTGCAGTATATAATAAATATTTGGGGTTCCTTCATATTTTATGTACAGTATATAATATATATTTTGTGAAATTTGATATTTCATCTACTGTATATAAGATATCGTTGGTGAAATTTGATATTTTATGTACAGTATATGATATATAATTGGTGTACTTTCATATTTTTCTAGCAGTATATAATACCTATTTGGTGTACTTTGATATTTTATGTACAGTGCATAATATATAGGTGTAGTTTCATATTTTATGTACAGTATATGGTATATAATTCCTGAAATTTGATATTATATGTACAGTATATCATATGTATTTGGTGTAATTTGATATTATATGTACAATATATAATATGTATTTGGTGAAATTTTATATTTTATGTACAGTATATAATATATGTTTGGTGTACTTTCATATTTTATGTACAGTATATAGTATATATTAGGTGAAATTTGATTTTTTATGTACATTATATAACAGATATTTGGTGAAATGTGATATTATATGTACAGTATATTATGTTTTTGGTGTAATTTGATATTTTATGTACAGTATATAAGATATATTTGGTGAAATTTTATATTTTATAAACAGTATATATTGTATATTTTGTGTACTTTCATATTTTATGTACAGTGTATAGAATATATTTGGTGACATTTGATATTTTATGTACAGTATGTAATATAAATTTGTTGAAATTTGGTATTTTATGTACAGTATGTAATATATATTTGGTGTACTTTCATATTTTAAGTACAGTATAAAATATATACTTGATGTAGTTTCATATTTTATGTACAGAAAATAATATATATTTGTTGAAATTTCTTATTTTATGTACAGTATATAATATATATTTGGTGAAATTTGATATTATAGGTACAGTATATAATATATATTTGGTGAAATTTGATATTTTTTGAACTGTATATAATATATATTTGGTGAAATTTCATACTTTATGTACAGTATAAAACATATATTTGGTGAAATTTGATATTTTATGTACAGTATATAATATATATTTGGTGTACTTTCATATTTTATGTGCAGTATAAAATATATACTTGATGTACTTTCATATTTTATGTAAGAAAATAATACATATTTGTTGAAATTTGATATTTTATGTACAGTATATAATTTATATTTGGTGCAATTTTATGTTTTATGTACTCTATATCATATATATTTGGTGTACTTACCAGTTTTATGTACAGTATATAATATATATTTGGTGAAATTTGATATTTTATGTACAGTATATTATATATATTTGGTGAAATTTGATATTTTATATACAGTAAGTAATATATATTTGGTGTACTTTCATATTTTATGTACAGTATAAAATACATACTTGATGTAGTTTCATATTTTATGTACAGTAAATAATACATATTTTTTGAAATTTAATATTTTATGTACAGTATATAGTATATATTTGGTGACATTTGATATTTTATGTACAGTATGTAATATAAATTTGTTGAAATTTGATATTTTATGTACAGTATGTAATATATCTTTGGTGTACTTTCATATTTTATGTAGAGTATAAAATATATACTTGATGTACTTTCAAGTTTTATGGACAGAATACAATATATATTTGGTGTACTTTCATATTTTATATACAGTATATAATATATATTTTGTGAATTTGGATATTTCGTGTACGGTATGTTAGACATAATTGGTGAAATTTGATATTTTCTGTACAGTAGATGATATATAACTTGTGTACTTTCATCTTTTACTTGCAGTATATAATACATATTTGGTGTACTTTGATATTTTATGTACAGTATATAATATATATTTGGTGAAATTTGATATTTTACATACGGTATATAATATATATTTGGTGAAATTTGAGATTTTATGTACAGTATATGATATATATTTGGTGTACTTTCATATTTTACTTACAGTATATAATATATCTTTGGTGTACTTTGATATTTTATGTACAGCATATAATATATATTGGTGTATTTTCATATTTTATGTAGAGTATATAGTATATAATTGCTGAAATTTGATATTTTATGTACAGTATATAATATGTATTTTGTGTAATTTGATATTATATGTACAGTATATAATATATATTTGGTGAAATTTGATATTTTACACACAGTATATAATATATATTTGGTGAAATTTGAGATTTTATGTACGGTATATGATATATATTTGGTGTAATTTCATATTTTACTTACAGTATATAATATATATTTGGTGTACTTTGCTATTTTATGTACAGTATATAATATATATTGGTGTAGTTTCATATTTTATGTAGAGTATATAATACATATTTGGTGAAATTTGGTATTTTATATACAGTATGTAATATATATTTGGTGTACTTTCATATTATATGTACAGTATAAAATATATAATTCTACTTTCATATTTTATGTACAGTAATTAATACATATTTGTTGAAATTTTATATTTTATATACAGTATATAATATGTATTTTGTGTAATCTGATATTATATGTAAAGTATATAATATATATTTGGTGAAATTTCTTATTTTATGTACAGTATATAATATATATTTGGTGAAATTTGAGATTTTATGTACAGTATGTGATATATATTTGGTGTACTTTCATATTTTACTTACAGTATATAATATATACTTGGTGTACTTTGATATTTTATGTACAGTATATAAAATATATTGGTGTAGTTTCATATTTTATGTAGAGTATATAGTATACAATTGCTGAAATTTGATATTTTATATACAGTATATAATATGTATTTTGTGTAATCTGATATTATATGTAAAGTATATAATATATATTTGGTGAAATTTTATATTTTATATACAGTATATAACATATATTTGGTGTAATTTCATATTTTATGTACGGTTTATAGTATATATTTCGTGACATTTGATATTTTATGTACAGTATATAATATATATTTGTTGAAATTTGATATTTTATGTACAGTATATAATATATATTTGCTGAAATTTTATATTTTATGTACAGTGTATAATATATATTTGGTGTACTTTCATATTTTATGTACAGTATATAGTATATATTTGGTGACATTTCATATTTTATGAACAATAGGTAAGATATGTTTGTTGAAATTTGATATTTTATGGACAGTATATAATATATATTGGGTGAAGTTTGATATTATAGGTACAGTATATAATATATATTTGGTGAAATTTGATATTTTATGTACAGTATATAATATATATTTGGTGAAATTTGATATTTTATGTACGGTACATAATATATATTTGGTGTACTTTCATGTTTTATGTACAGTATATAGTATATATCTGGTGAAATTTGATATTTTTTGCACAGTATATAGCAGATATTTGGTGAAATTTGATATTATATGTACAGTATATAATATACTTTGGGTTAAATTTGATATTTTGTGTACAGTATATAATATATATTTGGTGAAATTTGATATTTTATGTACAGTATATAATATATATTTGGTGAAATTTGATATTTTATATACAGTATCTAATATATATTTGGTGTACTTTCATATTTTATGTACAGTATAAAATATATACTTGATGTACTTTCATATTTTATGCACAGCAAATAATACATATTTGTTGAAATTTGATATTTTATATACAGTATATAATATATATTTGGCGAAATTTGATATTAATTGTACAGTATATAATATATATTTGGTGAAATTTGATATTTTACGTACAGTATATAAAATATATTTGGTGAAATTTGATATTTTATGTACAGTATATAGTATATATTTGTTGACATTTCATATTTTATGTACGGTATATAATATATATTTGTTGAAATTTGATATTTTATGTAAAGTATATAATATATATTTGGTGAAATTTTATATTTTATGTACACTAGATACTATATATTTGGTGTACTTTCATATTTTATGTACAGTATATAGTATATATTTGGTGACATTTGATATTTTATGTACAATATATAAGATATGTTTGTTGAAATTTGATATTTTATGTACAGTATATAATATATATTTGGTGAAATTTGATATTTTATGTACAGTATATAATATATATTTGGTGAAATTGGATAATTTAGGTACAGTATAAAAGATATATTTGGTGAAATTTGATATTTTATGTACAGTATATAATATATATTTGGTGAAATTTGATATTTCACCCACAGTATATAATATATATTTGATGAAATTTGAGATTTTATGTACGGTATATGATATATATTTGGTGTACTTTCATATTTTACTTATAGTATATAATATATATTTGGTGTACTTTGATATTTTATGCACAGTATATAATATATATTGGTGTAGTTTCATACTTTATGTAGAGTATATAGTATATAATTGCTGAAATTTGATATTTTATATACAGTATATAATATGTATTTTGTGTAATCTGATATTATATGTAAAGTATATAATATATATTTGGTGAAATTTTATATTTTATATAAAGTATATAACATATATTTGGTGTAATTTCATATTTTATGTACAGTATATAGTATATATTTGTTGACATTTGATATTTTATGTACAGTATATAATATATATTTGCTGAAATTTGATATTTTATTTACAGTAAATAATATATATTTGGTGAAATTTTATATTTTATGTACAGTGTATAATATATATTTGGTGTACTTTCATATTTTATGTACAGTATATAGTATATAGTTGGTGACATTAAATATTTTATGTACAGTAGGTAATATATATTTGTTGAAATTTGACATTTTATATACAGTATATAATATATGTTTGGTGAAATTTTATATTTTACTTACAGTATATAATATATATTTGGTGTATTTTCATATTTTATGTACAGTCTATAATATATATATGGTGACATTTGATATTTTATCAACAATATGTAAGATATGTTTGTTGAAATTTGATATTTTATGTACAGTATATAATATATATTTGGTGAAATTTGATATTGTAGGTACAGTATATAATATATATTTGGTGAAATTTGATATTTTATGTACGGTATATAATATATATTTGGTGAAATTTGATATTTTATGTACAGTATATAATATATATTTGGTGAAATTTGACATTTTATGTACAGTATATATATATTTGGTGTACTTTCATATTTTATGTACAGTATATAGTATATATTTGGTGAAATTTGATATTTTTTGCACAGTATATAGCAGATATTTGGTGAAATTTGATATTATATGTACAGTATATAATATACTTTGGGTTAAATTTGATATTTTGTCTACATTATATAATATATATTTGGTGAAATTTGATATTTTTTGTACAGTATATAATATATACTTGGTGAAATTTGATATTTTATATACAGTATTTAATATATATTTGGTGTACTTTCATATTTTATGTACAGTATAAAATATATTCTTGATGTACTTTCATATTTTATGTACAGCAAATAATACATATTTGTTGTATTTTGATATTTTATATACAGTATATAATATATATTTGGCGAAATTTGATATTAATTGTACAGTATATAATATATATTTGGTGAAATTTGATATTTTATGTACAGTATGTAAAATATATTTGGTGAAATTTGATATTTTATGTACAGTATATAATATATATTTGCTGTACTTTCATATTTTATGTACAGTATAAAATATATACTTGATGTACTTTCAAGTTTTATGTGCAGTATATAATAAATATTTGGGGTTCCTTCATATTTTATGTACAGTATAAAATATATATTTTGTGAAATTTGATATTTCATCTACTGTATATAAGATATCGTTGGTGAAATTTGATATTTTATGTACAGTATATGATATATAATTGGTGTACTTTCATATTTTACTTGCAGTATATAATGCCTATTTGGTGTACTTTGATATTTTATGTACAGTGCATAATATATAGGTGTAGTTTCATATTTTATGTACAGTATATGGTATATAATTCCTGAAATTTGATATTATATGTACAGTATATCATATGTATTTGGTGTAATTTGATATTATATGTACAATATATAATATGTATTTGGTGAAATTTTATATTTTATGTACAGTATATAATATATGTTTGGTGTACTTTCATATTTTATGTACAGTATATTGTATATATTAGGTGAAATTTGATTTTTTATGTACATTATATAACAGATATTTGGTGAAATGTGATATTATATGTACAGTATATTATGTTTTTGGTGAAATTTGATATTTTATGTACAGTATATAAGATATATTTGGTGAAATTTTATATTTTATAAACAGTATATATTGTATATTTTGTGTACTTTCATATTTTATGTACAGTGTATAGAATATGTTTGGTGACATTTGATATTTTATGTACAGTATGTAATATAAATTTGTTGAAATTTGATATTTTATGTACAGTATGTAATATATATTTGGTGTACTTTCATATTTTAAGTACAGTATAAAATATATACTTGATGTAGTTTCATATTTTATGTACAGAAAATAATATATATTTGTTGAAATTTCTTATTTTATGTACAGTATATAATATATATTTGGTGAAATTTGATATTACAGGTACAGTATATAATATATATTTGGTGAAATTTGATATTTTTTGAACTGTATATAATATATATTTGGTGAAATTTCATACTTTATGTACAGTATAAAACATATATTTGGTGAAATTTGATATTTTATGTACAGTATATAATATATATTTGGTGTACTTTCATATTTTATGTGCAGTATAAAATATATACTTGATGTACTTTCATATTTTATGTAAGAAAATAATACATATTTGTTGAAATTTGATATTTTATGTACAGTATATAATTTATATTTGGTGCAATTTTATATTTTATGTACTCTATATCATATATATTTGGTGTACTTACCAGTTTTATGTACAGTATATAATATATATTTGGTGAAATTTGATATTATAGGTACACTATATAATATATATTTGGTGAAATTTGATATTTTACTTACAGTATATAACATATATTTGCTGTATTTTCATATTTTATGTACAGTATATAATATATATTTGATGACATTTGATATTTTATGAACAATATGTAAGATATGTTTGTTGAAATTTGAAATTTTGTGTACAGTATATAATATATATTTGGTGAAATTTGATGTTATAAGTACAGTATATAATATATATTTGGTGAAATTTGATATTTAATGTACAGTATATAATATATATTTGGTGAAATTTGATATTTTAAGTACAGTATATAAGATATATTTGGTGAAATTTGATATTTTATATACTATATATATATTTGGTGTACTTTCCTATTTTATGTACATATATAGTATATATTTGGTGAAATTCGATATTTTTTGCACAGTACATAGTAGATATTTGGTGAAATTTGATATTATATGTACAGTATATAGTATACTTTGGGTTAAATTTGATATTTTGTGTACAGTATATAATATATATTTGGTGAAATTTGATATTTTATGTACAGTATATAATATATATTTTGTGAAATTTGATATTTTATATACAGTATGTAATATATATTTGGTGTACTTTCATATTTTATGTACAGTATAAAATATATACCTGATGTACTTTCAAGTTTTATGTGCAGTATATAATAAATATTTGGGGTGCTTACTTATTTTATGTACAGTATATAATACATATTTTGTGAAATTTGATATTTCATCTACTGTATATAAGATATAGTTGGTGAAATTTGATATTTTATCTACAGTATATGATATATAATTGGTGTACTTTCATATTTTACTTGCAGTTTATAACACATATTTGGTGTACTTTCATATTTTATGTACAGTATATAGTATATATTTGTTGACATTTGATATTTTATGTACGGTATATAATATATATTTGTTGAAATTTGATATTTTATGTAAAGTATATAATATATATTTGGTGAAATTTTATATTTTATGTACACTAGATACTATATATTTGGTGTACTTTCATATTTTGTGTACAGTACATAGTATATATTTGGTGACATTTGATATTTTATGTACAATATATAAGATATGTTTGTTGAAATTTGATATTTTATGTACAGTATATAATATATATTTGGTGAAATTTGATATTTTATGTACAGTATATAATATATATTTGGTGAAATTTGATAATTTAGGTACAGTATAAAAGATATATTTGGTGAAATTTGATATTTTATGTACAGTATATAGTATATATTTGGTGAAATTTGATATTTCACACACAGTATATAATATATATTTGATGAAATTTGAGATTTTATGTACGGTATATGATATATATTTGGTGTACTTTCATATTTTACTTATAGTATATAATATGTATTTGGTGTACTTTGATATTTTATGCACAGTATATAATATATATTGGTGTAGTTTCATACTTTATGTAGAGTATATAGTATATAATTGCTGAAATTTGATATTTTATATACAGTATATAATATGTATTTTGTGTAATCTGATATTATATGTAAAGTATATAATATATATTTGGTGAAATTTTATATTTTATATAAAGTATATAACATATATTTCGTGTAATTTCATATTTTATGTACAGTATATAGTATATATTTGGTGACATTTGATATTTTATGTACAGTATATAATATATATTTGCTGAAATTTGATATTTTATTTACAGTAAATAATATATATTTGGTGAAATTTTATATTTTATGTACAGTGTATAATATGTATTTGGTGTACTTTCATATTTTATGTACAGTATATAGTATATAGTTGGTGACATTAGATATTTTATGTACAGTAGATAAAATATATTTGTTGAAATTTGACATTTTATATACAGTATATAATATATATTTGGTGAAATTTTATATTTTACTTACAGTATATAATACATATTTGGTGTATTTTCATATTTTATGTACAGTATATAATATATATATGGTGACATTTGATATTTTATCAACAATATGTAAGATATGTTTGTTGAAATTTGATATTTTATGTACAGTATATAATATATATTTGGTGAAATTTGATATTATAGGTACAGTATATAATATATATTTGGTGAAATTTGATATTTTATGTACGGTATATAATATATATTTGGTGAAATTTGATATTTTATGTACAGTATATAATATGTATTTGGTGAAATTTGACATTTTATGTACAGTATATATATATTTGGTGTACTTTCATATTTTATGTACAGTATATAGTATATATTTGGTGAAATTTGATATTTTTTGCACAGTATATAGCAGATATTTGGTGAAATTTGATATTATATGTACAGTATATAATATACTTTGGGTTAAATTTGATATTTTGTCTACATTATATAATATATATTTGGTGAAATTTGATATTTTATGTACAGTATATAATATATACTTGGTGAAATTTGATATTTTATATACAGTATTTAATATATATTTGGTGTACTTTCATATTTTATGTACAGTATAAAATATATACTTGATGTACTTTCATATTTTATGTACAGCAAATAATACATATTTGTTGTATTTTGATATTTTATATACAGTATATAATATATATTTGGCGAAATTTTTTATTAATTGTACAGTATATAATATATATTTGGTGAAATTTGATATTTTATGTACAGTATGTAAAATATATTTGGTGAAATTTGATATTTTATGTACAGTATATAATATATATTTGGTGTACTTTCATATTTTATGTACAGTATAAAATATATACTTGATGTACTTTCAAGTTTTATGTGCAGTATATAATAAATATTTTGGGTTCCTTCATATTTTATGTACAGTATATAATATATATTTTGTGAAATTTGATATTTCATCTACTGTATATAAGATATCGTTGGTGAAATTTGATATTTTATGTACAGTATATGATATATAATTGGTGTACTTTCATATTTTACTTGCAGTATATAATACCTATTTGGTGTACTTTGATATTTTATGTACAGTGCATAATATATAGGTGTAGTTTCATATTTTATGTACAGTATATGGTATATAATTCCTGAAATTTGATATTATATGTACAGTATATCATATGTATTTGGTGTAATTTGATATTATATGTACAATATATAATATGTATTTGGTGAAATTTTATATTTTATGTACAGTATATAATATATATTTGGTGTACTTTCATATTTTATGTACAGTATATAGTATATATTAGGTGAAATTTGATTTTTTATGTACATTATATAACAGATATTTGGTGAAATGTGATATTATATGTACAGTATATTATGTTTTTGGTGAAATTTGATATTTTATGTACAGTATATAAGATATATTTGGTGAAATTTTATATTTTATAAACAGTATATATTGTATATTTTGTGTACTTTCATATTTTATGTACAGTGTATAGAATATATTTGGTGACATTTGATATTTTATGTACAGTATGTAATATAAATTTGTTGAAATTTGATATTTTATGTACAGTATGTAATATATATTTGGTGTACTTTCATATTTTATGTACAGTATAAAATATATACTTGATGTAGTTTCATATTTTATGTACAGAAAATAATATATATTTGTTGAAATTTCTTATTTTATGTACAGTATATAATATATATTTGGTGAAATTTGATATTATAGGTACAGTATATAATATATATTTGGTGAAATTTGATATTTTTTGAACTGTATATAATATATATTTGGTGAAATTTCATACTTTATGTACAGTATAAAACATATATTTGGTGAAATTTGATATTTTATGTACAGTATATAATATATATTTGGTGTACTTTCATATTTTATGTGCAGTATAAAATATATACTTGATGTACTTTCATATTTTATGTAAGAAAATAATACATATTTGTTGAAATTTGATATTTTATGTACAGTATATAATTTATATTTGGTGCAATTTTATGTTTTATGTACTCTATATCATATATATGGTGTACTTACCAGTTTTATGTACAGTATATAATATATATTTGGTGAAATTTGATATTTTATGTACAGTATATTATATATATTTGGTGAAATTTGATATTTTATATACAGTAAGTAATATATATTTGGTGTACTTTCATATTTTATGTACAGTATAAAATACATACTTGATGTAGTTTCATATTTTATGTACAGTAAATAATACATATTTTTTGAAATTTAATATTTTATGTACAGTATATAGTATATATTTGGTGACATTTGATATTTTATGTACAGTATGTAATATAAATTTGTTGAAATTTGATATTTTATGTACAGTATGTAATATATCTTTGGTGTACTTTCATATTTTATGTAGAGTATAAAATATATACTTGATGTACTTTCAAGTTTTATGGACAGAATACAATATATATTTGGTGTACTTTCATATTTTATATACAGTATATAATATATATTTTGTGAATTTGGATATTTCATGTACTGTATGTTAGACATAATTGGTGAAATTTGATATTTTCTGTACAGTAGATGATATATAACTTGTGTACTTTCATCTTTTACTTGCAGTATATAATACATATTTGGTGTACTTTGATATTTTATGTACAGTATATAATATATATTTGGTGAAATTTGATATTTTACATACGGTATATAATATATATTTGGTGAAATTTGAGATTTTATGTACAGTATATGATATATATTTGGTGTACTTTCATATTTTACTTACAGTATATAATATATCTTTGGTGTACTTTGATATTTTATGTACAGCATATAATATATATTGGTGTATTTTCATATTTTATGTAGAGTATATAGTATATAATTGCTGAAATTTGATATTTTATGTACAGTATATAATATGTATTTTGTGTAATTTGATATTATATGTACAGTATATAATATATATTTGGTGAAATTTGATATTTTACACACAGTATATAATATATATTTGGTGAAATTTGAGATTTTATGTACGGTATATGATATATATTTGGTGTAATTTCATATTTTACTTACAGTATATAATATATATTTGGTGTACTTTGCTATTTTATGTACAGTATATAATATATATTGGTGTAGTTTCATATTTTATGTAGAGTATATAATACATATTTGGTGAAATTTGGTATTTTATATACAGAATGTAATATATATTTGGTGTACTTTCATATTATATGTACAGTATAAAATATATAATTCTACTTTCATATTTTATGTACAGTAATTAATACATATTTGTTGAAATTTTATATTTTATATACAGTATATAATATGTATTTTGTGTAATCTGATATTATATGTAAAGTATATAATATATATTTGGTGAAATTTCTTATTTTATGTACAGTATATAATATATATTTGGTGAAATTTGAGATTTTATGTACAGTATGTGATATATATTTGGTGTACTTTCATATTTTACTTACAGTATATAATATATACTTGGTGTACTTTGATATTTTATGTACAGTATATAATATATATTGGTGTAGTTTCATATTTTATGTAGAGTATATAGTATATAATTGCTGAAATTTGATATTTTATATACAGTATATAATATGTATTTTGTGTAATCTGATATTATATGTAAAGTATATAATATATATTTGGTGAAATTTTATATTTTATATACAGTATATAACATATATTTGGTGTAATTTCATATTTTATGTACGGTTTATAGTATATATTTCGTGACATTTGATATTTTATGTACAGTATATAATATATATTTGTTGAAATTTGATATTTTATGTACAGTATATAATATATATTTGCTGAAATTTTATATTTTATGTACAGTGTATAATATATATTTGGTGTACTTTCATATTTTATGTACAGTATATAGTATATATTTGGTGACATTTCATATTTTATGAACAATAGGTAAGATATGTTTGTTGAAATTTGATATTTTATGGACAGTATATAATATATATTGGGTGAAGTTTGATATTATAGGTACAGTATATAATATATATTTGGTGAAATTTGATATTTTATGTACAGTATATAATATATATTTGGTGAAATTTGATATTTTATGTACGGTACATAATATATATTTGGTGTACTTTCATATTTTATGTACAGTATATAGTATATATCTGGTGAAATTTGATATTTTTTGCACAGTATATAGCAGATATTTGGTGAAATTTGATATTATATGTACAGTATATAATATACTTTGGGTTAAATTTGATATTTTGTGTACAGTATATAATATATATTTGGTGATATTTGATATTTTATGTACAGTATATAATATATATTTGGTGAAATTTGATATTTTATATACAGTATCTAATATATATTTGGTGTACTTTCATATTTTATGTACAGTATAAAATATATACTTGATGTACTTTCATATTTTATGCACAGCAAATAATACATATTTGTTGAAATTTGATATTTTATATACAGTATATAATATATATTTGGCGAAATTTGATATTAATTGTACAGTATATAATATATATTTGGTGAAATTTGATATTTTACGTACAGTATATAAAATATATTTGGTGAAATTTGATATTTTATGTACAGTATATAGTATATATTTGTTGACATTTCATATTTTATGTACGGTATATAATATATATTTGTTGAAATTTGATATTTTATGTAAAGTATATAATATATATTTGGTGAAATTTTATATTTTATGTACACTAGATACTATATATTTGGTGTACTTTCATATTTTATGTACAGTATATAGTATATATTTGGTGACATTTGATATTTTATGTACAATATATAAGATATGTTTGTTGAAATTTGATATTTTATGTACAGTATATAATATATATTTGGTGAAATTTGATATTTTATGTACAGTATATAATATATATTTGGTGAAATTGGATAATTTAGGTACAGTATAAAAGATATATTTGGTGAAATTTGATATTTTATGTACAGTATATAATATATATTTGGTGAAATTTGATATTTCACCCACAGTATATAATATATATTTGATGAAATTTGAGATTTTATGTACGGTATATGATATATATTTGGTGTACTTTCATATTTTACTTATAGTATATAATATATATTTGGTGTACTTTGATATTTTATGCACAGTATATAATATATATTGGTGTAGTTTCATACTTTATGTAGAGTATATAGTATATAATTGCTGAAATTTGATATTTTATATACAGTATATAATATGTATTTTGTGTAATCTGATATTATATGTAAAGTATATAATATATATTTGGTGAAATTTTATATTTTATATAAAGTATATAACATATATTTGGTGTAATTTCATATTTTATGTACAGTATATAGTATATATTTGGTGACATTTGATATTTTATGTACAGTATATAATATATATTTGCTGAAATTTGATATTTTATTTACAGTAAATAATATATATTTGGTGAAATTTTATATTTTATGTACAGTGTATAATATATATTTGGTGTACTTTCATATTTTATGTACAGTATATAGTATATAGTTGGTGACATTAAATATTTTATGTACAGTAGGTAATATATATTTGTTGAAATTTGACATTTTATATACAGTATATAATATATGTTTGGTGAAATTTTATATTTTACTTACAGTATATAATATCTATTTGGTGTATTTTCATATTTTATGTACAGTCTATAATATATATATGGTGACATTTGATATTTTATCAACAATATGTAAGATATGTTTGTTGAAATTTGATATTTTATGTACAGTATATAATATATATTTGGTGAAATTTGATATTATAGGTACAGTATATAATATATATTTGGTGAAATTTGATATTTTATGTACGGTATATAATATATATTTGGTGAAATTTGATATTTTATGTACAGTATATAATATATATTTGGTGAAATTTGACATTTTATGTACAGTATATATATATTTGGTGTACTTTCATATTTTATGTACAGTATATAGTATATATTTGGTGAAATTTGATATTTTTTGCACAGTATATAGCAGATATTTGGTGAAATTTGATATTATATGTACAGTATATAATATACTTTGGGTTAAATTTGATATTTTGTCTACATTATATAATATATATTTGGTGAAATTTGATATTTTATGTACAGTATATAATATATACTTGGTGAAATTTGATATTTTATATACAGTATTTAATATATATTTGGTGTACTTTCATATTTTATGTACAGTATAAAATATATTCTTGATGTACTTTCATATTTTATGTACAGCAAATAATACATATTTGTTGTATTTTGATATTTTATATACAGTATATAATATATATTTGGCGAAATTTGATATTAATTGTACAGTATATAATATATATTTGGTGAAATTTGATATTTTATGTACAGTATGTAAAATATATTTGGTGAAATTTGATATTTTATGTACAGTATATAATATATATTTGCTGTACTTTCATATTTTATGTACAGTATAAAATATATACTTGATGTACTTTCAAGTTTTATGTGCAGTATATAATAAATATTTGGGGTTCCTTCATATTTTATGTACAGTATATAATATATATTTTGTGAAATTTGATATTTCATCTACTGTATATAAGATATCGTTGGTGAAATTTGATATTTTATGTACAGTATATGATATATAATTGGTGTACTTTCATATTTTACTTGCAGTATATAATACCTATTTGGTGTACTTTGATATTTTATGTACAGTGCATAATATATAGGTGTAGTTTCATATTTTATGTACAGTATATGGTATATAATTCCTGAAATTTGATATTATATGTACAGTATATCATATGTATTTGGTGTAATTTGATATTATATGTACAATATATAATATGTATTTGGTGAAATTTTATATTTTATGTACAGTATATAATATATATTTGGTGTACTTTCATATTTTATGTACAGTATATAGTATATATTAGGTGAAATTTGATTTTTTATGTACATTATATAACAGATATTTGGTGAAATGTGATATTATATGTACAGTATATTATGTTTTTGGTGAAATTTGATATTTTATGTACAGTATATAAGATATATTTGGTGAAATTTTATATTTTATAAACAGTATATATTGTATATTTTGTGTACTTTCATATTTTATGTACAGTGTAGAGAATATATTTGGTGACATTTGATATTTTATGTACAGTATGTAATATAAATTTGTTGAAATTTGATATTTTATGTACAGTATGTAATATATATTTGGTGTACTTTCATATTTTAAGTACAGTATAAAATATATACTTGATGTAGTTTCATATTTTATGTACAGAAAATAATATATATTTGTTGAAATTTCTTATTTTATGTACAGTATATAATATATATTTGGTGAAATTTGATATTATAGGTACAGTATATAATATATATTTGGTGAAATTTGATATTTTTTGAACTGTATATAATATATATTTGGTGAAATTTCATACTTTATGTACAGTATAAAACATATATTTGGTGAAATTTGATATTTTATGTACAGTATATAATATATATTTGGTGTACTTTCATATTTTATGTGCAGTATAAAATATATACTTGATGTACTTTCATATTTTATGTAAGAAAATAATACATATTTGTTGAAATTTGATATTTTATGTACAGTATATAATTTATATTTGGTGCAATTTTCTGTTTTATGTACTCTATATCATATATATTTGGTGTACTTACCAGTTTTATGTACAGTATATAATATATATTTGGTGAAATTTGATATTTTATGTACAGTATATTATATATATTTGGTGAAATTTGATATTTTATATACAGTAAGTAATATATATTTGGTGTACTTTCATATTTTATGTACAGTATAAAATACATACTTGATGTAGTTTGATATTTTATGTACAGTAAATAATACATATTTTTTGAAATTTAATATTTTATGTACAGTATATAGTATATATTTGGTGACATTTGATATTTTATGTACAGTATGTAATATAAATTTGTTGAAATTTGATATTTTATGTACAGTATGTAATATATCTTTGGTGTACTTTCATATTTTATGTAGAGTATAAAATATATACTTGATGTACTTTCAAGTTTTATGGACAGGATACAATATATATTTGGTGTACTTTCATATTTTATATACAGTATATAATATATATTTTGTGAATTTGGATATTTCGTGTACGGTATGTTAGACATAATTGGTGAAATTTGATATTTTCTGTACAGTAGATGATATATAACTTGTGTACTTTCATCTTTTACTTGCAGTATATAATACATATTTGGTGTACTTTGATATTTTATGTACAGTATATAATATATATTTGGTGAAATTTGATATTTTACATACGGTATATAATATATATTTGGTGAAATTTGAGATTTTATGTACAGTATATGATATATATTTGGTGTACTTTCATATTTTACTTACAGTATATAATATATCTTTGGTGTACTTTGATATTTTATGTACAGCATATAATATATATTGGTGTATTTTCATATTTTATGTAGAGTATATAGTATATAATTGCTGAAATTTGATATTTTATGTACAGTATATAATATGTATTTTGTGTAATTTGATATTATATGTACAGTATATAATATATATTTGGTGAAATTTGATATTTTACACACAGTATATAATATATATTTGGTGAAATTTGAGATTTTATGTACGGTATATGATATATATTTGGTGTAATTTCATATTTTACTTACAGTATATAATATATATTTGGTGTACTTTGCTATTTTATGTACAGTATATAATATATATTGGTGTAGTTTCATATTTTATGTAGAGTATATAATACATATTTGGTGAAATTTGGTATTTTATATACAGTATGTAATATATATTTGGTGTACTTTCATATTATATGTACAGTATAAAATATATAATTCTACTTTCATATTTTATGTACAGTAATTAATACATATTTGTTGAAATTTTATATTTTATATACAGTATATAATATGTATTTTGTGTAATCTGATATTATATGTAAAGTATATAATATATATTTGGTGAAATTTCTTATTTTATGTACAGTATATAATATATATTTGGTGAAATTTGAGATTTTATGTACAGTATGTGATATATATTTGGTGTACTTTCATATTTTACTTACAGTATATAATATATACTTGGTGTACTTTGATATTTTATGTACAGTATATAAAATATATTGGTGTAGTTTCATATTTTATGTAGAGTATATAGTATACAATTGCTGAAATTTGATATTTTATATACAGTATATAATATGTATTTTGTGTAATCTGATATTATATGTAAAGTATATAATATATATTTGGTGAAATTTTATATTTTATATACAGTATATAACATATATTTGGTGTAATTTCATATTTTATGTACGGTTTATAGTATATATTTCGTGACATTTGATATTTTATGTACAGTATATAATATATATTTGTTGAAATTTGATATTTTATGTACAGTATATAATATATATTTGCTGAAATTTTATATTTTATGTACAGTGTATAATATATATTTGGTGTACTTTCATATTTTATGTACAGTATATAGTATATATTTGGTGACATTTCATATTTTATGAACAATAGGTAAGATATGTTTGTTGAAATTTGATATTTTATGGACAGTATATAATATATATTGGGTGAAGTTTGATATTATAGGTACAGTATATAATATATATTTGGTGAAATTTGATATTTTATGTACAGTATATAATATATATTTGGTGAAATTTGATATTTTATGTACGGTACATAATATATATTTGGTGTACTTTCATATTTTATGTACAGTATATAGTATATATCTGGTGAAATTTGATATTTTTTGCACAGTATATAGCAGATATTTGGTGAAATTTGATATTATATGTACAGTATATAATATACTTTGGGTTAAATTTGATATTTTGTGTACAGTATATAATATATATTTGGTGAAATTTGATATTTTATGTACAGTATATAATATATATTTGGTGAAATTTGATATTTTATATACAGTATCTAATATATATTTGGTGTACTTTCATATTTTATGTACAGTATAAAATATATACTTGATGTACTTTCATATTTTATGCACAGCAAATAATACATATTTGTTGAAATTTGATATTTTATATACAGTATATAATATATATTTGGCGAAATTTGATATTAATTGTACAGTATATAATATATATTTGGTGAAATTTGATATTTTACGTACAGTATATAAAATATATTTGGTGAAATTTGATATTTTATGTACAGTATATAGTATATATTTGTTGACATTTCATATTTTATGTACGGTATATAATATATATTTGTTGAAATTTGATATTTTATGTAAAGTATATAATATATATTTGGTGAAATTTTATATTTTATGTACACTAGATACTATATATTTGGTGTACTTTCATATTTTATGTACAGTATATAGTATATATTTGGTGACATTTGATATTTTATGTACAATATATAAGATATGTTTGTTGAAATTTGATATTTTATGTACAGTATATAATATATATTTGGTGAAATTTGATATTTTATGTACAGTATATAATATATATTTGGTGAAATTGGATAATTTAGGTACAGTATAAAAGATATATTTGGTGAAATTTGATATTTTATGTACAGTATATAATATATATTTGGTGAAATTTGATATTTCACCCACAGTATATAATATATATTTGATGAAATTTGAGATTTTATGTACGGTATATGATATATATTTGGTGTACTTTCATATTTTACTTATAGTATATAATATATATTTGGTGTACTTTGATATTTTATGCACAGTATATAATATATATTGGTGTAGTTTCATACTTTATGTAGAGTATATAGTATATAATTGCTGAAATTTGATATTTTATATACAGTATATAATATGTATTTTGTGTAATCTGATATTATATGTAAAGTATATAATATATATTTGGTGAAATTTTATATTTTATATAAAGTATATAACATATATTTGGTGTAATTTCATATTTTATGTACAGTATATAGTATATATTTGTTGACATTTGATATTTTATGTACAGTATATAATATATATTTGCTGAAATTTGATATTTTATTTACAGTAAATAATATATATTTGGTGAAATTTTATATTTTATGTACAGTGTATAATATATATTTGGTGTACTTTCATATTTTATGTACAGTATATAGTATATAGTTGGTGACATTAAATATTTTATGTACAGTAGGTAATATATATTTGTTGAAATTTGACATTTTATATACAGTATATAATATATGTTTGGTGAAATTTTATATTTTACTTACAGTATATAATATATATTTGGTGTATTTTCATATTATATGTACAGTCTATAATATATATATGGTGACATTTGATATTTTATCAACAATATGTAAGATATGTTTGTTGAAATTTGATATTTTATGTACAGTATATAATATATATTTGGTGAAATTTGATATTGTAGGTACAGTATATAATATATATTTGGTGAAATTTGATATTTTATGTACGGTATATAATATATATTTGGTGAAATTTGATATTTTATGTACAGTATATAATATATATTTGGTGAAATTTGACATTTTATGTACAGTATATATATATTTGGTGTACTTTCATATTTTATGTACAGTATATAGGATATATTTGGTGAAATTTGATATTTTTTGCACAGTATATAGCAGATATTTGGTGAAATTTGATATTATATGTACAGTATATAATATACTTTGGGTTAAATTTGATATTTTGTCTACATTATATAATATATATTTGGTGAAATTTGATATTTTTTGTACAGTATATAATATATACTTGGTGAAATTTGATATTTTATATACAGTATTTAATATATATTTGGTGTACTTTCATATTTTATGTACAGTATAAAATATATTCTTGATGTACTTTCATATTTTATGTACAGCAAATAATACATATTTGTTGTATTTTGATATTTTATATACAGTATATAATATATATTTGGCGAAATTTGATATTAATTGTACAGTATATAATATATATTTGGTGAAATTTGATATTTTATGTACAGTATGTAAAATATATTTGGTGAAATTTGATATTTTATGTACAGTATATAATATATATTTGCTGTACTTTCATATTTTATGTACAGTATAAAATATATACTTGATGTACTTTCAAGTTTTATGTGCAGTATATAATAAATATTTGGGGTTCCTTCATATTTTATGTACAGTATAAAATATATATTTTGTGAAATTTGATATTTCATCTACTGTATATAAGATATCGTTGGTGAAATTTGATATTTTATGTACAGTATATGATATATAATTGGTGTACTTTCATATTTTACTTGCAGTATATAATGCCTATTTGGTGTACTTTGATATTTTATGTACAGTGCATAATATATAGGTGTAGTTTCATATTTTATGTACAGTATATGGTATATAATTCCTGAAATTTGATATTATATGTACAGTATATCATATGTATTTGGTGTAATTTGATATTATATGTACAATATATAATATGTATTTGGTGAAATTTTATATTTTATGTACAGTATATAATATATGTTTGGTGTACTTTCATATTTTATGTACAGTATATTGTATATATTAGGTGAAATTTGATTTTTTATGTACATTATATAACAGATATTTGGTGAAATGTGATATTATATGTACAGTATATTATGTTTTTGGTGAAATTTGATATTTTATGTACAGTATATAAGATATATTTGGTGAAATTTTATATTTTATAAACAGTATATATTGTATATTTTGTGTACTTTCATATTTTATGTACAGTGTATAGAATATATTTGGTGACATTTGATATTTTATGTACAGTATGTAATATAAATTTGTTGAAATTTGATATTTTATGTACAGTATGTAATATATATTTGGTGTACTTTCATATTTTAAGTACAGTATAAAATATATACTTGATGTAGTTTCATATTTTATGTACAGAAAATAATATATATTTGTTGAAATTTGTTATTTTATGTACAGTATATAATATATATTTGGTGAAATTTGATATTACAGGTACAGTATATAATATATATTTGGTGAAATTTGATATTTTTTGAACTGTATATAATATATATTTGGTGAAATTTCATACTTTATGTACAGTATAAAACATATATTTGGTGAAATTTGATATTTTATGTACAGTATATAATATATATTTGGTGTACTTTCATATTTTATGTGCAGTATAAAATATATACTTGATGTACTTTCATATTTTATGTAAGAAAATAATACATATTTGTTGAAATTTGATATTTTATGTACAGTATATAATTTATATTTGGTGCAATTTTATATTTTATGTACTCTATATCATATATATTTGGTGTACTTACCAGTTTTATGTACAGTATATAATATATATTTGGTGAAATTTGATATTATAGGTACACTATATAATATATATTTGGTGAAATTTGATATTTTACTTACAGTATATAACATATATTTGCTGTATTTTCATATTTTATGTACAGTATATAATATATATTTGGTGACATTTGATATTTTATGAACAATATGTAAGATATGTTTGTTGAAATTTGAAATTTTGTGTACAGTATATAATATATATTTGGTGAAATTTGATGTTATAAGTACAGTATATAATATATATTTGGTGAAATTTGATATTTAATGTACAGTATATAATATATATTTGGTGAAATTTGATATTTTATGTACAGTATATAAGATATATTTGGTGAAATTTGATATTTTATATACTATATATATATTTGGTGTACTTTCCTATTTTATGTACATATATAGTATATATTTGGTGAAATTCGATATTTTTTGCACAGTACATAGTAGATATTTGGTGAAATTTGATATTATATGTACAGTATATAGTATACTTTGGGTTAAATTTGATATTTTGTGTACAGTATATAATATATATTTGGTGAAATTTGATATTTTATGTACAGTATATAATATATATTTGGTGAAATTTGATATTTTATATACAGTATGTAATATATATTTGGTGTACTTTCATATTTTATGTACAGTATAAAATATATACCTGATGTACTTTCAAGTTTTATGTGCAGTATATAATAAATATTTGGGGTGCTTACTTATTTTATGTACAGTATATAATACATATTTTGTGAAATTTGATATTTCATCTACTGTATATAAGATATAGTTGGTGAAATTTGATATTTTATCTACAGTATATGATATATAATTGGTGTACTTTCATATTTTACTTGCAGTTTATAACACATATTTGGTGTACTTTCATATTTTATGTACAGTATATAGTATATATTTGTTGACATTTGATATTTTATGTACGGTATATAATATATATTTGTTGAAATTTGATATTTTATGTAAAGTATATAATATATATTTGGTGAAATTTTATATTTTATGTACACTAGATACTATATATTTGGTGTACTTTCATATTTTGTGTACAGTACATAGTATATATTTGGTGACATTTGATATTTTATGTACAATATATAAGATATGTTTGTTGAAATTTGATATTTTATGTACAGTATATAATATATATTTGGTGAAATTTGATATTTTATGTACAGTATATAATATATATTTGGTGAAATTTGATAATTTAGGTACAGTATAAAAGATATATTTGGTGAAATTTGATATTTTATGTACAGTATATAGTATATATTTGGTGAAATTTGATATTTCACACACAGTATATAATATATATTTGATGAAATTTGAGATTTTATGTACGGTATATGATATATATTTGGTGTACTTTCATATTTTACTTATAGTATATAATATATATTTGGTGTACTTTGATATTTTATGCACAGTATATAATATATATTGGTGTAGTTTCATACTTTATGTAGAGTATATAGTATATAATTGCTGAAATTTGATATTTTATATACAGTATATAATATGTATTTTGTGTAATCTGATATTATATGTAAAGTATATAATATATATTTGGTGAAATTTTATATTTTATATAAAGTATATAACATATATTTCGTGTAATTTCATATTTTATGTACAGTATATAGTATATATTTGGTGACATTTGATATTTTATGTACAGTATATAATATATATTTGCTGAAATTTGATATTTTATTTACAGTAAATAATATATATTTGGTGAAATTTTATATTTTATGTACAGTGTATAATATGTATTTGGTGTACTTTCATATTTTATGTACAGTATATAGTATATAGTTGGTGACATTAGATATTTTATGTACAGTAGATAAAATATATTTGTTGAAATTTGACATTTTATATACAGTATATAATATATATTTGGTGAAATTTTATATTTTACTTACAGTATATAATACATATTTGGTGTATTTTCATATTTTATGTACAGTATATAATATATATATGGTGACATTTGATATTTTATCAACAATATGTAAGATATGTTTGTTGAAATTTGATATTTTATGTACAGTATATAATATATATTTGGTGAAATTTGATATTATAGGTACAGTATATAATATATATTTGGTGAAATTTGATATTTTATGTACAGTATATAATATATATTTGGTGAAATTTGATATTTTATGTACGGTACATAATATATATTTGGTGTACTTTCATATTTTATGTACAGTATATAGTATATATCTGGTGAAATTTGATATTTTTTGCACAGTATATAGCAGATATGTGGTGAAATTTGATATTATATGTACAGTATATAATATACTTTGGGTTAAATTTGATATTTTGTGTACAGTATATAATATATATTTGGTGAAATTTGATATTTTATGTACAGTATATAATATATATTTGGTGAAATTTGATATTTTATATACAGTATCTAATATATATTTGGTGTACTTTCATATTTTATGTACAGTATAAAATATATACTTGATGTACTTTCATATTTTATGTACAGCAAATAATACATATTTGTTGAAATTTGATACTTTATATACAGTATATAATATATATTTGGCGAAATTTGATATTAATTGTACAGTATATAATATATATTTGGTGAAATTTGATATTTTATGTACAGTATATAAAATATATTTGGTGAAATTTGATATTTTATGTACAGTATATAATATATATTTGGTGTACTTTCATATTTTATGTACAGTATAAAATATATACCTGATGTACTTTCAAGTTTTATGTGCAGTATATAATAAATATTTGGGGTGCTTACTTATTTTATGTACAGTATATAATACATATTTTGTGAAATTTGATATTTCATCTACTGTATATAAGATATCGTTGCTGAAATTTGATATTTTATCTACAGTATATGATATATAATTTGTGTACTTTCATATTTTACTTGCAGTTTATAACACATATTTGGTGTACTTTCATATTTTATGTACAGTATATAGTATATATTTGTTGACATTTCATATTTTATGTACGGTATATAATATATATTTGTTGAAATTTGATATTTTATGTAAAGTATATAATATATATTTGGTGAAATTTTATATTTTATGTACACTAGATACTATATATTTGGTGTACTTTCATATTTTATGTACAGTATATAGTATATATTTGGTGACATTTGATATTTTATGTACAATATATAAGATATGTTTGTTGAAATTTGATATTTTATGTACAGTATATAATATATATTTGGTGAAATTTGATATTTTATGTACAGTATATAATATATATTTGGTGAAATTTGATAATTTAGGTACAGTATAAAAGACATATTTGGTGAAATTTGATATTTTATGTACAGTATATAATATATATTTGGTGAAATTTGATATTTCACCCACAGTATATAATATATATTTGATGAAATTTGAGATTTTATGTACGGTATATGATATATATTTGGTGTACTTTCATATTTTACTTATAGTACATAATATATATTTGGTGTACTTTGATATTTTATGCACAGTATATAATATATATTGGTGTAGTTTCATACTTTATGTAGAGTATATAGTATATAATTGCTGAAATTTGATATTTTATATACAGTATATAATATGTATTTTGTGTAATCTGATATTGTATGTAAAGTATATAATATATATTTGGTGAAATTTTATATTTTATATAAAGTATATAACATATATTTGGTGTAATTTCATATTTTATGTACAGTATATAGTATATATTTGGTGACATTTGATATTTTATGTACGGTATATAATATATATTTGGTGAAATTTGATATTTTATGTGCAGTATATAAAATATATTTGGTGAAATTTGATATTTTATGTACAGTATATAATATATATTTGGTGTACTTTCATATTTTATGTACAGTATAAAATATATACTTGATGTACTTTCAAGTTTTATGTGCAGTATATAATAAATATTTGGGGTTCCTTCATATTTTATGTACAGTATATAATATATATTTTGTGAAATTTGATATTTTATCTACTGTATATAAGATATCGTTGGTGAAATTTGATATTTTATGTACAGTATATGATATATAATTGGTGTACTTTCATATTTTACTTGCAGTATATAATACCTATTTGGTGTACTTTGATATTTTATGTACAGTGCATAATATATAGGTGTAGTTTCATATTTTATGTACAGTATATGGTATATAATTCCTGAAATTTGATATTATATGTACAGTATATGATATGTATTTGGTGTAATTTGATATTATATGTACAATATATAATATGTATTTAGTGAAATTTTATATTTTATGTACAGTATATAATATATATTTGGTGTACTTTCATATTTTATGTACAGTATATAGTATATATTAGGTGAAATTTGATTTTTTATGTACATTATATAACAGATATTTGGTGAAATGTGATATTATATGTACAGTATATTATGTTTTTGGTGAAATTTGATATTTTATGTACAGTATATAAGATATATTTGGTGAAATTTTATATTTTATAAACAGTATATATTGTATATTTTGTGTACTTTCATATTTTATGTACAGTGTATAGAATATATTTGGTGACATTTGATATTTTATGTACAGTATGTAATATAAATTTGTTGAAATTTGATATTTTATGTACAGTATGTAATATATATTTGGTGTACTTTCATATTTTAAGTACAGTATAAAATATATACTTGATGTAGTTTCATATTTTATGTACAGAAAATAATATATATTTGTTGAAATTTCTTATTTTATGTACAGTATATAATATATATTTGGTGAAATTTGATATTATAGGTACAGTATATAATATATATTTTGTGAAATTTGATATTTTTTGAACTATATATAATATATATTTGGTGAAATTTCATACTTTATGTACAGTATAAAACATATATTTGGTGAAATTTGATATTTTATGTACAGTATATAATATATATTTGGTGTACTTTCATATTTTATGTGCAGTATAAAATATATACTTGATGTACTTTCATATTTTATGTAAGAAAATAATACATATTTGTTGAAATTTGATATTTTATGTACAGTATATAATTTATATTTGGTGCAATTTTATGTTTTATGTACTCTATATCATATATATTTGGTGTACTTACCAGTTTTATGTACAGTATATAATATATATTTGGTGAAATTTGATATTTTATGTACAGTATATTATATATATTTGGTGAAATTTGATATTTTATATACAGTAAGTAATATATATTTGGTGTACTTTCATATTTTATGTACAGTATAAAATACATACTTGATGTAGTTTCATATTTTATGTACAGTAAATACATATTTTTTGAAATTTAATATTTTATGTACAGTATATAGTATATATTTGGTGACATTTGATATTTTATGTACAGTATGTAATATAAATTTGTTGAAATTTGATATTTTATGTACAGTATGTAATATATCTTTGGTGTACTTTCATATTTTATGTAGAGTATAAAATATATACTTGATGTACTTTCAAGTTTTATGGACAGAATACAATATATATTTGGTGTACTTTCATATTTTATATACAGTATATAATATATATTTTGTGAATTTGGATATTTCATGTACTGTATGTTAGACATAATTGGTGAAATTTGATATTTTCTGTACAGTAGATGATATATAACTTGTGTACTTTCATCTTTTACTTGCAGTATATAATACATATTTGGTGTACTTTGATATTTTATGTACAGTATATAATATATATTTGGTGAAATTTGATATTTTACATACGGTATATAATATATATTTGGTGAAATTTGAGATTTTATGTACAGTATATGATATATATTTGGTGTACTTTCATATTTTACTTACAGTATATAATATATCTTTGGTGTACTTTGATATTTTATGTACAGCATATAATATATATTGGTGTATTTTCATATTTTATGTAGAGTATATAGTATATAATTGCTGAAATTTGATATTTTATGTACAGTATATAATATGTATTTTGTGTAATTTGATATTATATGTACAGTATATAATATATATTTGGTGAAATTTGATATTTTACACACAGTATATAATATATATTTTCTGAAATTTGAGATTTTATGTACGGTATATGATATATATTTGGTGTAATTTCATATTTTACTTACAGTATATAATATATATTTGGTGTACTTTGCTATTTTATGTACAGTATATAATATATATTGGTGTAGTTTCATATTTTATGTAGAGTATATAATACATATTTGGTGAAATTTGGTATTTTATATACAGTATGTAATATATATTTGGTGTACTTTCATATTATATGTACAGTATAAAATATATAATTCTACTTTCATATTTTATGTACAGTAATTAATACATATTTGTTGAAATTTGATATTTTATATACAGTATATAATATATATTTGGTGAAATTTCATATTATATTTACAGTATATAATATATATTTGGTGAAATTTCTTATTTTATGTACAGTATATAATATATATTTGGTGAAATTTGAGATTTTATGTACAGTATGTGATATATATTTGGTGTACTTTCATATTTTACTTACAGCATATAATATATACTTGGTGTACTTTGATATTTTATGTACAGTATATAATATATATTGGTGTAGTTTCATATTTTATGTAGAGTATATAGTATATAATTGCTGAAATTTGATATTTTATATACAGTATATAATATGTATTTTGTGTAATCTGATATTATATGTAAAGTATATAATATATATTTGGTGAAATTTTATATTTTATATACAGTATATAACATATATTTGGTGTAATTTCATATTTTATGTACGGTTTATAGTATATATTTCGTGACATTTGATATTTTATGTACAGTATATAATATATATTTGTTGAAATTTGATATTTTATGTACAGTATATAATATATATTTGCTAAAATTTTATATTTTATGTACAGTGTATAATATATATTTGGTGTACTTTCATATTTTATGTACAGTATATAGTATATATTTGGTGACATTTCATATTTTATGAACAATAGGTAAGATATGTTGAAATTTGATATTTTATGTACAGTATATAATATATATTGGGTGAAGTTTGATATTATAGGTACAGTATATAATATATATTTGGTGAAATTTGATATTTTATGTACAGTATATAATATATATTTGGTGAAATTTGATATTTTATGTACGGTACATAATATATATTTGGTGTACTTTCATATTTTATGTACAGTATATAGTATATATCTGGTGAAATTTGATATTTTTTGCACAGTATATAGCAGATATTTGGTGAAATTTGATATTATATGTACAGTATATAATATACTTTGGGTTAAATTTGATATTTTGTGTACAGTATATAATATATATTTGGTGAAATTTGATATTTTATGTACAGTATATAATATATATTTGGTGAAATTTGATATTTTATATACAGTATCTAATATATATTTGGTGTACTTTCATATTTTATGTACAGTATAAAATATATACTTGATGTACTTTCATATTTTATGTACAGCAAATAATACATATTTGTTGAAATTTGATATTTTATATACAGTATATAATATATACTTGGCGAAATTTGATATTAATTGTACAGTATATAATATATATTTGGTGAAATTTGATATTTTATGTACAGTATATAAAATATATTTGGTGAAATTTGATATTTTATGTACAGTATATAATATATATTTGGTGTACTTTCATATTTTATGTACAGTATAAAATATATACCTGATGTACTTTCAAGTTTTATGTGCAGTATATAATAAATATTTGGGGTGCTTACTTATTTTATGTACAGTATATAATACATATTTTGTGAAATTTGATATTTCATCTACTGTATATAAGATATAGTTGGTGAAATTTGATATTTTATCTACAGTATATGATATATAATTGGTGTACTTTCATATTTTACTTGCAGTTTATAACACATATTTGGTGTACTTTCATATTTCATGTACAGTATATAGTATATATTTGTTGACATTTGATATTTTATGTACGGTATATAATATATATTTGTTGAAATTTGATATTTTATGTAAAGTATATAATATATATTTGGTGAAATTTTATATTTTATGTACACTAGATACTATATATTTGGTGTACTTTCATATTTTATGTACAGTATATAGTATATATTTGGTGACATTTGATATTTTATGTACAATATATAAGATATGTTTGTTGAAATTTGATATTTTATGTACAGTATATAATATATATTTGGTGAAATTTGATATTTTATGTACAGTATATAATATATATTTGGTGAAATTTGATAATTTAGGTACAGTATAAAAGATATATTTGGTGAAATTTGATATTTTATGTTCAGTATATAATATATATTTGGTGAAATTTGATATTTCACCCACAGTATATAATATATATTTGATGAAATTTGAGATTTTATGTACGGTATATGATATATATTTGGTGTACTTTCATATTTTACTTATAGTATATAATATATATTTGGTGTACTTTGATATTTTATGCACAGTATATAATATATATTGGTGTAGTTTCATACTTTATGTAGAGTATATAGTATATAATTGCTGAAATTTGATATTTTATATACAGTATATAATATGTATTTTGTGTAATCTGATATTATATGTAAAGTATATAATATATATTTGGTGAAATTTTATATTTTATATAAAGTATATAACATATATTTGGTGTAATTTCATATTTTATGTACAGTATATAGTATATATTTGGTGACATTTGATATTTTATGTACAGTATATAATATATATTTGCTGAAATTTGATATTTTATGTACAGTAAATAATATATATTTGGTGAAATTTTATATTTTATGTACAGTGTATAATATATATTTGGTGTACTTTCATATTTTATGTACAGTATATAGTATATAGTTGGTGACATTAAATATTTTATGTACAGTAGATAATATATATTTGTTGAAATTTGACATTTTATATACAGTATATAATATATATTTGGTGAAATTTTATATTTTACTTACAGTATATAATATATATTTGGTGTATTTTCATATTTTATGTACAGTATAAAATATATATATGGTGACATTTGATATTTTATCAACAATATGTAAGATATGTTTGTTGAAATTTGATATTTTATGTTCAGTATATAATATATATTTGGTGAAATTTGATATTATAGGTACAGTATATAATATATATTTGGTGAAATTTGATATTTTATGTACGGTATATAATATATATTTGGTGAAATTTGATATTTTATGTACAGTATATAATATATATTTGGTGAAATTTGACATTTTATGTAAAGTATATATATATTTGGTGTACTTTCATATTTTATGTACAGTATATAGTATATATTTGGTGAAATTTGATATTTTTTGTACAGTATATAGCAGATATTTGGTGAAATTTGATATTTTATGTACAGTATATAATATATACTTGGTGAAATTTGATATTTTATATACAGTATTTAATATATATTTGGTGTACTTTCATATTTTATGTACAGTATAAAATATATTCTTGATGTACTTTCATATTTTATGTACAGCAAATAATACATATTTGTTGTATTTTGATATTTTATATACAGTATATAATATATATTTGGCGAAATTTGATATTAATTGTACAGTATATAATATATATTTGGTGAAATTTGATATTTTATGTACAGTATGTAAAATATATTTGGTGAAATTTGATATTTTATGTACAGTATATAATATATATTTGGTGTACTTTCATATTTTATGTACAGTATAAAATATATACTTGATGTACTTTCAAGTTTTATGTGCAGTATATAATAAATATTTGGGGTTCCTTCATATTTTATGTACAGTATATAATATATATTTTGTGAAATTTGATATTTCATCTACTGTATATAAGATATCGTTGGTGAAATTTGATATTTTATGTACAGTATATGATATATAATTGGTGTACTTTCATATTTTACTTGCAGTATATAATACCTATTTGGTGTACTTTGATATTTTATGTACAGTGCATAATATATAGGTGTAGTTTCATATTTTATGTACAGTATATGGTATATAATTCCTGAAATTTGATATTATATGTACAGTATATGATATGTATTTGGTGTAATTTGATATTATATGTACAATATATAATATGTATTTGGTGAAATTTTATATTTTATGTACAGTATATAATATATATTTGGTGTACTTTCATATTTTATGTACAGTATATTGTATATATTAGGTGAAATTTGATTTTTTATGTACATTATATAACAGATATTTGGTGAAATGTGATATTATATGTACAGTATATTATGTTTTTGGTGAAATTTGATATTTTATGTACAGTATATAAGATATATTTGGTGAAATTTTATATTTTATAAACAGTATATATTGTATATTTTGTGTACTTTCATATTTTATGTACAGTGTAGAGAATATATTTGGTGACATTTGATATTTTATGTACAGTATGTAATATAAATTTGTTGAAATTTGATATTTTATGTACAGTATGTAATATATATTTGGTGTACTTTCATATTTTAAGTACAGTATAAAATATATACTTGATGTAGTTTCATATTTTATGTACAGAAAATAATATATATTTGTTGAAATTTGTTATTTTATGTACAGTATATAATATATATTTGGTGAAATTTGATATTATAGGTACAGTATATAATATATATTTGGTGAAATTTGATATTTTTTGAACTGTATATAATATATATTTGGTGAAATTTCATACTTTATGTACAGTATATAACATATATTTGGTGAAATTTGATATTTTATGTACAGTATATAATATATATTTGGTGTACTTTCATATTTTATGTGCAGTATGAAATATATACTTGATGTACTTTCATATTTTATGTAAGAAAATAATACATATTTGTTGAAATTTGATATTTTATGTACAGTATATAATTTATATTTGGTGCAATTTTCTGTTTTATGTACTCTATATCATATATATTTGGTGTACTTACCAGTTTTATGTACAGTATATAATATATATTTGGTGAAATTTGATATTATAGGTACAGTATATAATATATATTTGGTGAAATTTGATATTTTACTTTCAGTGTATAATATACATTTGCTGTATTTTCATATTTTATGTACAGTATATAATATATATTTGGTGACATTTGGTAATTTATGAACAATATGTAAGATATGTTTGTTGAAATTTGAAATTTTGTGTACAGTATATAATATATATTTGGTGAAATTTGATGTTATAAGTACAGTATATAATATATATTTGGTGAAATTTGATATTTAATGTACAGTATATAATATATATTTGGTGAAATTTGATATTTTATGTACAATATATGATATATTTGGTGAAATTTGATATTTTATATACTATATATATTTGGTGTACTTTCCTATTTTATGTACATATATAGTATATATTTGGTGAAATTCGATATTTTTTGCACAGTACATAGTAGATATTTGGTGAAATTTGATATTATATGTACAGTATATAGTATACTTTGGGTTAAATTTGATATTTTGTGTGCAGTATATAATATATATTTGGTGAAATTTGATATTTTATGTACAGTATATAATATATATTTCGTGAAATTTGATATTTTATATACAGTATGTAATATATATTTGGTGTACTTTCATATTTTATGTACAGTATAAAATATATACCTGATGTACTTTCAAGTTTTATGTGCAGTATATAATAAATATTTGGGGTGCTTACTTATTTTATGTACAGTATATAATACATATTTTGTGAAATTTGATATTTCATCTACTGTATATAAGATATAGTTGGTGAAATTTGATATTTTATCTACAGTATATGATATATAATTGGTGTACTTTCATATTTTACTTGCAGTTTATAACACATATTTGGTGTACTTTCATATTTTATGTACAGTATATAGTATATATTTGTTGACATTTGATATTTTATTTACGGTATATAATATATATTTGTTGAAATTTGATATTTTATGTAAAGTATATAATATATATTTGGTGAAATTTTATATTTTATGTACACTAGATACTATATATTTGGTGTACTTTCATATTTTATGTACAGTACATAGTATATATTTGGTGACATTTGATATTTTATGTACAATATATAAGATATGTTTGTTGAAATTTGATATTTTATGTACAGTATATAATATATATTTGGTGAAATTTGATATTTTATGTACAGTATATAATATATATTTGGTGAAATTTGATAATTTAGGTACAGTATAAAAGATATATTTGGTGAAATATGATATTTTATGTACAGTATATAATATACATTTGGTGAAATTTGATATTTCACCCACAGTATATAATATATATTTGATGAAATTTGAGATTTTATGTACGGTATATGATATATATTTGGTGTACTTTCATATTTTACTTATAGTATATAATATATATTTGGTGTACTTTGATATTTTATGCACAGTATATAATATATATTGGTGTAGTTTCATACTTTATGTAGAGTATATAGTATATAATTGCTGAAATTTGATATTTTATATACAGTATATAATATGTATTTTGTGTAATCTGATATTATATTTAAAGTATATAATATATATTTGGTGAAATTTTATATTTTATATAAAGTATATAACATATATTTGGTGTAATTTCATATTTTATGTACAGTATATAGTATATATTTGGTGACATTTGATATTTTATGTACAGTATATAATATATATTTGCTGAAATTTGATATTTTATTTACAGTAAATAATATATATTTGGTGAAATTTTATATTTTATGTACAGTGTATAATATATATTTGGTGTCCTTTCATATTTTATGTACAGTATATAGTATATAGTTGGTGACATTAGATATTTTATGTACAGTAGATAATATATATTTGTTGAAATTTGACATTTTATATACAGTATATAATATATATTTGGTGAAATTTTATATTTTACTTACAGTATATAATATATATTTGGTGTATTTTCATATTTTATGTACAGTATATAATATATATATGGTGACATTTGATATTTTATCAACAATATGTAAGATATGTTTGTTGAAATTTGATATTTTATGTACAGTATATAATATATATTTGGTGAAATTTGATATTATAGGTACAGTATATAATATATATTTGGTGAAATTTGATATTTTATGTACGGTATATAATATATATTTGGTGAAATTTGATATTTTATGTACAGTATATAATATACATTTGGTGAAATTTGATATTTCACCCACAGTATATAATATATATTTGATGAAATTTGAGATTTTATGTACGGTATATGATATATATTTGGTGAACTTTCATATTTTACTTATAGTATATAATATATATTTGGTGTACTTTGATATTTTATGCACAGTATATAATATATATTGGTGTAGTTTCATACTTTATGTAGAGTATATAGTATATAATTGCTGAAATTTGATATTTTATATACAGTATATAATATGTATTTTGTGTAATCTGATATTATATGTAAAGTATATAATATATATTTGGTGAAATTTTATATTTTATATAAAGTATATAACATATATTTGGTGTAATTTCATATTTTATGTACAGTATATAGTATATATTTGGTGACATTTGATATTTTATGTACAGTATATAATATATATTTGCTGAAATTTGATATTTTATTTACAGTAAATAATATATATTTGGTGAAATTTTATATTTTATGTACAGTGTATAATATATATTTGGTGTACTTTCATATTTTATGTACAGTATATAGTATATAGTTGGTGACATTAGATATTTTATGTACAGTAGATAATATATATTTGTTGAAATTTGACATTTTATATACAGTATATAATATATATTTGGTGAAATTTTATATTTTACTTACAGTATATAATATATATTTGGTGTATTTTCATATTTTATGTACAGTATATAATATATATATGGTGACATTTGATATTTTATCAACAATATGTAAGATATGTTTGTTGAAATTTGATATTTTATGTACAGTATATAATATATATTTGGTGAAATTTGATATTATAGGTACAGTATATAATATATATTTGGTGAAATTTGATATTTTATGTACGGTATATAATATATATTTGGTGAAATTTGATATTTTATGTACAGTATATAATATATATTTGGTGAAATTTGACATTTTATGTACAGTATATATATATTTGGTGTACTTTCATATTTTATGTACAGTATATAGTATATATTTGGTGAAATTTGATATTTTTTGCACAGTATATAGCAGATATTTGGTGAAATTTGATATTATATGTACAGTATATAATATACTTTGCGTTAAATTTGATATTTTGTCTACATTATATAATATATATTTGGTGAAATTTGATATTTTATGTACAGTATATTATATATACTTGGTGAAATTTGATATTTTATATACAGTATTTAATATATATTTGGTGTACTTTCATATTTTATGTACAGTATAAAATATATACTTGATGTTCTTTCATATTTTATGTACAGCAAATAATACATATTTGTTGTATTTTGATATTTTATATACAGTATATAATATATATTTGGCGAAATTTGATATTAATTGTACAGTATATAATATATGTTTGGTGAAATTTGATATTTTATGTACAGTATATAAAATATATTTGGTGAAATTTGATATTTTATGTACAGTATATAATATATATTTGGTGTACTTTCATATTTTATGTACAGTATAAAATATATACTTGATGTACTTTCAAGTTTTATGTGCAGTATATAATAAATATTTGGGGTTCCTTCATATTTTATGTACAGTATATAATATATATTTTGTGAAATTTGATATTTCATCTACTGTATATAAGATATCGTTGGTGAAATTTGATATTTTATGTACAGTATATGATATATAATTGGTGTACTTTCATATTTTACTAGCAGTATATAATACCTATTTGGTGTACTTTGATATTTTATGTACAGTGCATAATATATAGGTGTAGTTTCATATTTTATGTACAGTATATGGTATATAATTCCTGAAATTTGATATTATATGTAAAGTATATCATATGTATTTGGTGTAATTTGATATTATATGTACAATATATAATATGTATTTGGTGAAATTTTATATTTTATGTACAGTATATAATATATGTTTGGTGTACTTTCATATTTTATGTACAGTATATAGTATATATTAGGTGAAATTTGATTTTTTATGTACATTATATAACAGATATTTGGTGAAATGTGATATTATATGTACAGTATATTATGTTTTTGGTGTAATTTGATATTTTATGTACAGTATATAAGATATATTTGGTGAAATTTTATATTTTATAAACAGTATATATTGTATATTTTGTGTACTTTCATATTTTATGTACAGTGTATAGAATATATTTGGTGACATTTGATATTTTATGTACAGTATGTAATATAAATTTGTTGAAATTTGATATTTTATGTTCAGTATGTAATATATATTTGGTGTACTTTCATATTTTAAGTACAGTATAAAATATATACTTGATGTAGTTTCATATTTTATGTACAGAAAATAATATATATTTGTTGAAATTTCTTATTTTATGTACAGTATATAATATATATTTGGTGAAATTTGATATTATAGGTACAGTATATAATATATATTTGGTGAAATTTGATATTTTTTAACTGTATATAATATATATTTGGTGAAATTTCATACTTTATGTACAGTATAAAACATATATTTGGTGAAATTTGATATTTTATGTACAGTATATAATATATATTTGGTGTACTTTCATATTTTATGTGCAGTATAAAATATATACTTCATGTACTTTCATATTTTATGTAAGAAAATAATACATATTTGTTGAAATTTGATATTTTATGTACAGTATATAATTTATATTTGGTGCAATTTTATGTTTTATGTACTCTATATCATATATATTTGGTGTACTTACCAGTTTTATGTACAGTATATAATATATATTTGGTGAAATTTGATATTTTATGTACAGTATATTATATATATTTGGTGAAATTTGATATTTTATATACAGTAAGTAATATATATTTGGTGTACTTTCATATTTTATGTACAGTATAAAATACATACTTGATGTAGTTTGATATTTTATGTACAGTAAATAATACATATTTTTTGAAATTTAATATTTTATGTACAGTATATAGTATATATTTGGTGACATTTGATATTTTATGTACAGTATGTAATATAAATTTGTTGAAATTTGATATTTTATGTACAGTATGTAATATATCTTTGGTGTACTTTCATATTTTATGTAGAGTATAAAATATATACTTGATGTACTTTCAAGTTTTATGGACAGAATACAATATATATTTGGTGTACTTTCATATTTTATATACAGTATATAATATATATTTTGTGAATTTGGATATTTCGTGTACGGTATGTTAGATATAATTGGTGAAATTTGATATTTTCTGTACAGTAGATGATATATAACTTGTGTACTTTCATCTTTTACTTGCAGTATATAATACATATTTGGTGTACTTTGATATTTTATGTACAGTATATAATATATATTTGGTGAAATTTGATATTTTACATACGGTATATAATATATATTTGGTGAAATTTGAGATTTTATGTACAGTATATGATATATATTTGGTGTACTTTCATATTTTACTTACAGTATATAATATATCTTTGGTGTACTTTGATATTTTATGTACAGCATATAATATATATTGGTGTATTTTCATATTTTATGTAGAGTATATAGTATATAATTGCTGAAATTTGATATTTTATGTACAGTATATAATATGTATTTTGTGTAATTTGATATTATATGTACAGTATATAATATATATTTGGTGAAATTTGATATTTTACACACAGTATATAATATATATTTGGTGAAATTTGAGATTTTATGTACGGTATATGATATATATTTGGTGTAATTTCATATTTTACTTACAGTATATAATATATATTTGGTGTACTTTGCTATTTTATGTACTGTATATAATATATATTGGTGTAGTTTCATATTTTATGTAGAGTATATAATACATATTTGGTGAAATTTGGTATTTTATATACAGTATGTAATATATATTTGGTGTACTTTCATATTATATGTACAGTATAAAATATATAATTCTACTTTCATATTTTATGTACAGTAATTAATACATATTTGTTGAAATTTGATACTTTATATACAGTATATAATATATATTTGGTGAAATTTCATATTATATTTACAGTATATAATATATATTTGGTGAAATTTCTTATTTTATGTACAGTATATAATATATATTTGGTGAAATTTGAGATTTTATGTACAGTATGTGATATATATTTGGTGTAGTTTCATATTTTACTTACAGTATATAATATATACTTGGTGTACTTTGATATTTTATGTACAGTATATAATATATATTGGTGTAGTTTCATATTTTATGTAGAGTATATAGTATATAATTGCTGAAATTTGATATTTTATATACAGTATATAATATGTATTTTGTGTAATCTGATATTATATGTAAAGTATATAATATATATTTGGTGAAATTTTATATTTTATATACAGTATATAACATATATTTGGTGTAATTTCATATTTTATGTACGGTTTATAGTATATATTTCGTGACATTTGATATTTTATGTACAGTATATAATATATATTTGTTGAAATTTGATATTTTATGTACAGTATATAATATATATTTGCTGAAATTTTATATTTTATGTACAGTGTATAATATATATTTGGTGTACTTTCATATTTTATGTACAGTATATAGTATATATTTGGTGACATTTCATATTTTATGAACAATAGGTAAGATATGTTTGTTGAAATTTGATATTTTATGGACAGTATATAATATATATTGGGTGAAGTTTGATATTATAGGTACAGTATATAATATATATTTGGTGAAATTTGATATTTTATGTACAGTATATAATATATATTTGGTGAAATTTGATATTTTATGTACGGTACATAATATATATTTGGTGTACTTTCATATTTTATGTACAGTATATAGTATATATCTGGTGAAATTTGATATTTTTTGCACAGTATATAGCAGATATTTGGTGAAATTTGATATTATATGTACAGTATATAATATACTTTGGGTTAAATTTGATATTTTGTGTACAGTATATAATATATATTTGGTGAAATTTGATATTTTATATACAGTATCTAATATATATTTGGTGTACTTTCATATTTTATGTACAGTATAAAATATATACTTGATGTACTTTCATATTTTATGCACAGCAAATAATACATATTTGTTGAAATTTGATATTTTATATACAGTATATAATATATATTTGGCGAAATTTGATATTAATTGTACAGTATATAATATATATTTGGTGAAATTTGATATTTTATGTACAGTATATAAAATATATTTGGTGAAATTTGATATTTTATGTACAGTATATAATATATATTTGGTGTACTTTCATATTTTATGTACAGTATAAAATATATACCTGATGTACTTTCAAGTTTTATGTGCAGTATATAATAAATATTTGGGGTGCTTACTTATTTTATGTACAGTATATAATACATATTTTGTGAAATTTGATATTTCATCTACTGTATATAAGATATAGTTGGTGAAATTTGATATTTTATCTACAGTATATGATATATAATTGGTGTACTTTCATATTTTACTTGCAGTTTATAACACATATTTGGTGTACTTTCATATTTTATGTACAGTATATAGTATATATTTGTTGACATTTGATATTTTATGTACGGTATATAATATATATTTGTTGAAATTTGATATTTTATGTAAAGTATATAATATATATTTGGTGAAATTTTATATTTTATGTACACTAGATACTATATATTTGGTGTACTTTCATATTTTATGTACAGTATATAGTATATATTTGGTGACATTTGATATTTTATGTACAATATATAAGATATGTTTGTTGAAATTTGATATTTTATGTACAGTATATAATATATATTTGGTGAAATTTGATATTTTATGTACAGTATATAATATATATTTGGTGAAATTTGATAATTTAGGTACAGTATAAAAGATATATTTGTTGAAATTTGATATTTTATGTACAGTATATAATATATATTTGGTGAAATTTGATATTTCACCCACAGTATATAATATATATTTGATGAAATTTGAGATTTTATGTACGGTATATGATATATATTTGGTGTACTTTCATATTTTACTTATAGTATATAATATATATTTGGTGTACTTTGATATTTTATGCACAGTATATAATATATATTGGTGTAGTTTCATACTTTATGTAGAGTATATAGTATATAATTGCTGAAATTTGATATTTTATATACAGTATATAATATGTATTTTGTGTAATCTGATATTATATGTAAAGTATATAATATATATTTGGTGAAATTTTATATTTTATATAAAGTATATAACATATATTTGGTGTAATTTCATATTTTATGTACAGTATATAGTATATATTTGGTGACATTTGATATTTTATGTACAGTATATAATATATATTTGCTGAAATTTGATATTTTATTTACAGTAAATAATATATATTTGGTGAAATTTTATATTTTATGAACAGTGTATAATATATATTTGGTGTACTTTCATATTTTATGTACAGTATATAGTATATAGTTGGTGACATTAAATATTTTATGTACAGTAGATAATATATATTTGTTGAAATTTGACATTTTATATACAGTATATAATATATATTTGGTGAAATTTTATATTTTACTTACAGTATATAATATATATTTGGTGTATTTTCATATTTTATGTACAGTATAAAATATATATATGGTGACATTTGATATTTTATCAACAATATGTAAGATATGTTTGTTGAAATTTGATATTTTATGTACAGTATATAATATATATTTGGTGAAATTTGATATTATAGGTACAGTATATAATATATATTTGGTGAAATTTGATATTTTATGTACGGTATATAATATATATTTGGTGAAATTTGATATTTTATGTACAGTATATAATATATATTTGGTGAAATTTGACATTTTATGTACAGTATATATATATTTGGTGTACTTTCATATTTTATGTACAGTATATAGTATATATTTGGTGAAATTTGATATTTTTTGCACAGTATATAGCAGATATTTGGTGAAATTTGATATTATATGTACAGTATATAATATACTTTGGGTTAAATTTGATATTTTGTCTACATTATATAATATATATTTGGTGAAATTTGATATTTTATGTACAGTATATAATATATACTTGGTGAAATTTGATATTTTATATACAGTATTTAATATATATTTGGTGTACTTTCATATTTTATGTACAGTATAAAATATATTCTTGATGTACTTTCATATTTTATGTACAGGAAATAATACATATTTGTTGTATTTTGATATTTTATATACAGTATATAATATATATTTGGCGAAATTTGATATTAATTGTACAGTATATAATATATATTTGGTGAAATTTGATATTTTATGTGCAGTATATAAAATATATTTGGTGAAATTTGATATTTTATGTACAGTATATAATATATATTTGGTGTACTTTCATATTTTATGTACAGTATAAAATATATACTTGATGTACTTTCAAGTTTTATGTGCAGTATATAATAAATATTTGGGGTTCCTTCATATTTTATGTACAGTATATAATATATATTTTGTGAAATTTGATATTTCATCTACTGTATATAAGATATCGTTGGTGAAATTTGATATTTTATGTACAGTATATGATATATAATTGGTGTACTTTCATATTTTACTTGCAGTATATAATACCTATTTGGTGTACTTTGATATTTTATGTACAGTGCATAATATGTAGGTCTAGTTTCATATTTTATGTACAGTATATGGTATATAATTCCTGAAATTTGATATTATATGTACAGTATATGATATGTATTTGGTGTAATTTGATATTATATGTACAATATATAATATGTATTTGGTGAAATTTTATATTTTATGTACAGTATATAATATATATTTGGTGTACTTTCATATTTTATGTACAGTATATTGTATATATTAGGTGAAATTTGATTTTTTATGTACATTATATAACAGATATTTGGTGAAATGTGATATTATATGTACAGTATATTATGTTTTTGGTGAAATTTGATATTTTATGTACAGTATATAAGATATATTTGGTGAAATTTTATATTTTATAAACAGTATATATTGTATATTTTGTGTACTTTCATATTTTATGTACAGTGTAGAGAATATATTTGGTGACATTTGATATTTTATGTACAGTATGTAATATAAATTTGTTGAAATTTGATATTTTATGTACAGTATGTAATATATATTTGGTGTATTTTCATATTTTAAGTACAGTATAAAGTATATACTTCATGTAGTTTCATATTTTATGTACAGAAAATAATATATATTTGTTGAAATTTGTTATTTTATGTACAGTATATAATATATATTTGGTGAAATTTGATATTATAGGTACAGTATATAATATATATTTGGTGAAATTTGATATTATAGGTACAGTATATAATATATATTTGGTGAAATTTCATACTTTATGTACAGTATAAAACATATATTTGGTGAAATTTGATATTTTATGTACAGTATATAATATATATTTGGTGTACTTTCATATTTTATGTGCAGTATAAAATATATACTTGATGTACTTTCATATTTTATGTAAGAAAATAATACATATTTGTTGAAATTTGATATTTTATGTACAGTATATAATTTATATTTGGTGCAATTTTATATTTTATGTACTCTATATCATATATATTTGGTGTACTTACCAGTTTTATGTACAGTATATAATATATATTTGGTGAAATTTGATATTATAGGTACAGTATATAATATATATTTGGTGAAATTTGATATTTTACTTACAGTATATAATATATATTTGCTGTATTTTCATATTTTATGTACAGTATATAATATATATTTGGTGACAGTTGATATTTTATGAACAATATGTAAGATATGTTTGTTGAAATTTGAAATTTTGTGTACAGTATATAATATATTTTTGGTGAAATTTGATGTTATAAGTACAGTATATAATATATATTTGGTGAAATTTGATATTTAATGTACAGTATATAATATATATTTGGTGAAATTTGATATTTTATGTACAGTATATAAGATATATTTGGTGAAATTTGATATTTTATGTACAGTATATAAGATATATTTGGTGAAATTTGATATTTTATATACTATATATATATTTGGTGTACTTTCCTATTTTATGTACATATATAGTATATATTTGGTGAAATTCGATATTTTTTGCACAGTACATAGTAGATATTTGGTGAAATTTGATATTATATGTACAGTATATAGTATACTTTGGGTTAAATTTGATATTTTGTGTACAGTATATAATATGTATTTGGTGAAATTTGATATTTTATGTACAGTATATAATATATATTTCGTGAAATTTGATATTTTATATACAGTATGTAATATATATTTGGTGTACTTTCATATTTTATGTACAGTATAAAATATATACCTGATGTACTTTCAAGTTTTATGTGCAGTATATAATAAATATTTGGGGTGCTTACTTATTTTATGTACAGTATATAATACATATTTTGTGAAATTTGATATTTCATCTACTGTATATAAGATATAGTTGGTGAAATTTGATATTTTATCTACAGTATATGATATATAATTGGTGTACTTTCATATTTTACTTGCAGTTTATAACACATATTTGGTGTACTTTCATATATTATGTACAGTATATAGTATATATTTGTTGACATTTGATATTTTATGTACGGTATATAATATATATTTGTTGAAATTTGATATTTTATGTAAAGTATATAATATATGTTTGGTGAAATTTTATATTTTATGTACACTAGATACTATATATTTGGTGTACTTTCATATTTTATGTACAGTACATAGTATATATTTGGTGACATTTGATATTTTATGTACAATATATAAGATATGTTTGTTGAAATTTGATATTTTATGTACAGTATATAATATATATTTGGTGAAATTTGATATTTTATGTACAGTATATAATATTTAATTGGTGAAATTTGATAATTTAGGTACAGTATAAAAGATATATTTGTTGAAATTTGGTATTTTATGTACAGTATATAATATATATTTGGTGAAATTTGATATTTCACCCACAGTATATAATATATATTTGATGAAATTTGAGATTTTATGTACGGTATATGATATATATTTGGTGTACTTTCATATTTTACTTATAGTATATAATATATATTTGGTGTACTTTGATATTTTATGCACAGTATATAATATATATTGGTGTAGTTTCATACTTTATGTAGAGTATATAGTATATAATTGCTGAAATTTGATATTTTATATACAGTATATAATATGTATTTTGTGTAATCTGATATTATATGTAAAGTATATAATATATATTTGGTGAAATTTTATATTTTATATAAAGTATGTAACATATATTTGGTGTAATTTCATATTTTATGTACAGTATATAGTATATATTTGGTGACATTTGATATTTTATGTACAGTATATAATATATATTTGCTGAAATTTGATATTTTATTTACAGTAAATAATATATATTTGGTGAAATTTTATATTTTATGTACAGTGTATAATATATATTTGGTGTACTTTCATATTTTATGTACAGTATATAGTATATAGCTGGTGACATTAGATATTTTATGTACAGTAGATAATATATATTTGTAGAAATTTGACATTTTATATACAGTATATAATATATATTTGGTGAAATTTTATATTTTACTTACAGTATATAATATATATTTGGTGTATTTTCATATTTTATGTACAGTATATAATATATATGGTGACATTTGATATTTTATCAACAATATGTAAGATATGTTTGTTGAAATTTGATATTTTATGTACAGTATATAATATATATTTGGTGAAATTTGATATTATAGGTACAGTATATAATATATATTTGGTGAAATTTGATATTTTATGTACGGTATATAATATATATTTGGTGAAATTTGATATTTTATGTACAGTATATAATATATATTTGGTGAAATTTGACATTTTATGTACAGTATATATATATTTGGTGTACTTTCATATTTTATGTACAGTATATAGTATATATTTGGTGAAATTTGATATTTTTTGCACAGTATATAGCAGATATTTGGTGAAATTTGATATTATATGTACAGTATATAATATACTTTGGGTTAAATTTGATATTTTGTCTACATTATATAATATATATTTGGTGAAATTTGATATTTTATGTACAGTATATAATATATACTTGGTGAAATTTGATATTTTATATACAGTATTTAATATATATTTGGTGTACTTTCATATTTTATGTACAGTATAAAATATATTCTTGATGTACTTTCATATTTTATGTACAGGAAATAATACATATTTGTTTTATTTTGATATTTTATATACAGTATATAATATATATTTGGCGAAATTTGATATTAATTGTACAGTATATAATATATATTTGGTGAAATTTGATATTTTATGTGCAGTATATAAAATATATTTGGTGAAATTTGATATTTTATGTACAGTATATAATATATATTTGGTGTACTTTCATATTTTATGTACAGTATAAAATATATACTTGATGTACTTTCAAGTTTTATGTGCAGTATATAATAAATATTTGGTGTTCCTTCATATTTTATGTACAGTATATAATATATATTTTGTGAAATTTGATATTTCATCTACTGTATATAAGATATCGTTGGTGAAATTTGATATTTTATGTACAGTATATGATATATAATTGGTGTACTTTCATATTTTACTTGTAGTATATAATACCTATTTGGTGTACTTTGATATTTTATGTACAGTGCATAATATATAGGTGTAGTTTCATATTTTATGTACAGTATATGGTATATAATTCCTGAAATTTGATATTATATGTACAGTATATGATATGTATTTGGTGTAATTTGATATTATATGTACAATATATAATATGTATTTGGTGAAATTTTATATTTTATGTACAGTATATAATATATATTTGGTGTACTTTCATATTTTATGTACAGTATATAGTATATATTAGGTGAAATTTGATTTTTTATGTACATTATATAACAGATATTTGGTGAAATGTGATATTATATGTACAGTATATTATGTTTTTGGTGAAATTTGGTATTTTATGTACAGTATATAAGATATATTTGGTGAAATTTTATATTTTATAAACAGTATATATTGTATATTTTGTGTACTTTCATATTTTATGTACAGTGTATAGAATATATTTGGTGACATTTGATATTTTATGTACAGTATGTAATATAAATTTGTTGAAATTTGGTATTTTATGTACAGTATGTAATATATATTTGGTGTACTTTCATATTTTAAGTACAGTATAAAATATATACTTGATGTAGTTTCATATTTTATGTACAGAAAATAATATATATTTGTTGAAATTTCTTATTTTATGTACAGTATATAATATATATTTGGTGAAATTTGATATTATAGGTACAGTATATAATATATATTTGGTGAAATTTGATATTTTTTGAACTGTATATAATATATATTTGGTGAAATTTCATAATTTATGTACAGTATAAAACATATATTTGGTGAAATTTGATATTTTATGTACAGTATATAATATATATTTGGTGTACTTTCATATTTTATGTGCAGTATAAAATATATACTTCATGTACTTTCATATTTTATGTAAGAAAATAATACATATTTGTTGAAATTTGATATTTTATGTACAGTATATAATTTATATTTGGTGCAATTTTATGTTTTATGTACTCTATATCATATATATTTGGTGTACTTACCAGTTTTATGTACAGTATATAATATATATTTGGTGAAATTTGATATTTTATGTACAGTATATTATATATATTTGGTGAAATTTGATATTTTATATACAGTAAGTAATATATATTTGGTGTACTTTCATATTTTATGTACAGTATAAAATACATACTTGATGTAGTTTGATATTTTATGTACAGTAAATAATACATATTTTTTGAAATTTAATATTTTATGTACAGTATATAGTATATATTTGGTGACATTTGATATTTTATGTACAGTATGTAATATAAATTTGTTGAAATTTGATATTTTATGTACAGTATGTAATATATCTTTGGTGTACTTTCATATTTTATGTAGAGTATAAAATATATACTTGATGTACTTTCAAGTTTTATGGACAGAATACAATATATATTTGGTGTACTTTCATATTTTATATACAGTATATAATATATATTTTGTGAATTTGGATATTTCATGTACTGTATGTTAGACATAATTGGTGAAATTTGATATTTTCTGTACAGTAGATGATATATAACTTGTGTACTTTCATCTTTTACTTGCAGTATATAATACATATTTGGTGTACTTTGATATTTTATGTACAGTATATAATATATATTTGGTGAAATTTGATATTTTACATACGGTATATAATATATATTTGGTGAAACTTGAGATTTTATGTACAGTATATGATATATATTTGGTGTACTTTCATATTTTACTTACAGTATATAATATATCTTTGGTGTACTTTGATATTTTATGTACAGCATATAATATATATTGGTGTATTTTCATATTTTATGTAGAGTATATAGTATATAATTGCTGAAATTTGATATTTTATGTACAGTATATAATATGTATTTTGTGTAATTTGATATTATATGTACAGTATATAATATATATTTGGTGAAATTTGATATTTTACACACAGTATATAATATATATTTGGTGAAATTTGAGATTTTATGTACGGTATATGATATATATTTGGTGTAATTTCATATTTTACTTACAGTATATAATATATATTTGGTGTACTTTGCTATTTTATGTACAGTATATAATATATATTGGTGTAGTTTCATATTTTATGTAGAGTATATAATACATATTTGGTGAAATTTGGTATTTTATATACAGTATGTAATATATATTTGGTGTACTTTCATATTATATGTACAGTATAAAATATATAATTCTACTTTCATATTTTATGTACAGTAATTAATACATATTTGTTGAAATTTGATATTTTATATACAGTATATAATATATATTTGGTGAAATTTCATATTATATTTACAGTATATAATATATATTTGGTGAAATTTCTTATTTTATGTACAGTATATAATATATATTTGGTGAAATTTGAGATTTTATGTACAGTATGTGATATATATTTGGTGTAGTTTCATATTTTACTTACAGTATATAATATATACTTGGTGTACTTTGATATTTTATGTACAGTATATAATATATATTGGTGTAGTTTCATATTTTATGTAGAGTATATAGTATATAATTGCTGAAATTTGATATTTTATATACAGTATATAATATGTATTTTGTGTAATCTGATATTATATGTAAAGTATATAATATATATTTGGTGAAATTTTATATTTTATATACAGTATATAACATATATTTGGTGTAATTTCATATTTTATGTACGGTTTATAGTATATATTTCGTGACATTTGATATTTTATGTACAGTATATAATATATATTTGTTGAAATTTGATATTTTATGTACAGTATATAATATATATTTGCTGAAATTTTATATTTTATGTACAGTGTATAATATATATTTGGTGTACTTTCATATTTTATGTACAATTTATAGTATATATTTGGTGACATTTCATATTTTATGAACAATAGGTAAGATATGTTTGTTGAAATTTGATATTTTATGTACAGTATATAATATATATTGGGTGAAGTTTGATATTATAGGTACAGTATATAATATATATTTGGTGAAATTTGATATTTTATGTACAGTATATAATATATATTTGGTGAAATTTGATATTTTATGTACGGTACATAATATATATTTGGTGTACTTTCATATTTTATGTACAGTATATAGTATATATCTGGTGAAATTTGATATTTTTTGCACAGTATATAGCAGATATGTGGTGAAATTTGATATTATATGTACAGTATATAATATACTTTGGGTTAAATTTGATATTTTGTGTACAGTATATAATATATATTTGGTGAAATTTGATATTTTATGTACAGTATATAATATATATTTGGTGAAATTTGATATTTTATATACAGTATCTAATATATATTTGGTGTACTTTCATATTTTATGTACAGTATAAAATATATACTTGATGTACTTTCATATTTTATGTACAGCAAATAATACATATTTGTTGAAATTTGATATTTTATATACAGTATATAATATATATTTGGCGAAATTTGATATTAATTGTACAGTATATAATATATATTTGGTGAAATTTGATATTTTATGTACAGTATATAAAATATATTTGGTGAAATTTGATATTTTATGTACAGTATATAATATATATTTGGTGTACTTTCATATTTTATGTACGGTATAAAATATATACCTGATGTACTTTCAAGTTTTATGTGCAGTATATAATAAATATTTGGGGTGCTTACTTATTTTATGTACAGTATATAATACATATTTTGTGAAATTTGATATTTCATCTACTGTATATAAGATATAGTTGGTGAAATTTGATATTTTATCTACAGTATATGATATATAATTTGTGTACTTTCATATTTTACTTGCAGTTTATAACACATATTTGGTGTACTTTCATATTTTATGTACAGTATATAGTATATATTTGTTGACATTTCATATTTTATGTACGGTATATAATATATATTTGTTGACATTTGATATTTTATTTAAAGTATATAATATATATTTGGTGAAATTTTATATTTTATGTACACTAGATACTATATATTTGGTGTACTTTCATATTTTATGTACAGTATATAGTATATATTTGGTGACATTTGATATTTTATGTACAATATATAAGATATGTTTGTTGAAATTTGATATTGTATGTACAGTATATAATATATATTTGGTGAAATTTGATATTTTATGTACAGTATATAATATATATTTGGTGAAATTTGATAATTTAGGTACAGTATAAAAGATATATTTGGTGAAATTTGATATTTTATGTACAGTATATAATATATATTTGGTGAAATTTGATATTTCACCCACAGTATATAATATATATTTGATGAAATTTGAGATTTTATGTACGGTATATGATATATATTTGGTGTACTTTCATATTTTACTTATAGTATATAATATATATTTGGTGTACTTTGATATTTTATGCACAGTATATTATATATTGGTGTAGTTTCATACTTTATGTAGAGTATATAGTATATAATTGCTGAAATTTGATATTTTATATACAGTATATAATATGTATTTTGTGTAATCTGATATTATATGTAAAGTATATAATATATATTTGGTGAAATTTTATATTTTATATAAAGTATATAACATATATTTGGTGTAATTTCATATTTTATGTACAGTATATAGTATATATTTGGTGACATTTGATATTTTATGTACGGTATATAATATATATTTGGTGAAATTTGATATTTTATGTACAGTATATAATATATATTTGGTGTACTTTCATATTTTATGTACAGTATAAAATATATACTTGATGTACTTTCAAGTTTTATGTGTAGTATATAATAAATATTTGGGGTTCCTTCATATTTTATGTACAGTATATAATATATATTTTGTGAAATTTGATATTTCATCTACTGTATATAAGATATCGTTGGTGAAATTTGATATTTTATGTACAGTATATGATATATAATTGGTGTACTTTCATATTTTACTTGCAGTATATAATACCTATTTGGTGTACTTTGATATTTTATGTACAGTGCATAATATATAGGTGTAGTTTCATATTTTATGTACAGTATATGGTATATAATTCCTGAAATTTGATATTATATGTACAGTATATGATATGTATTTGGTGTAATTTGATATTATATGTACAATATATAATATGTATTTGGTGAAATTTTATATTTTATGTACAGTATATAATATATATTTGGTGTACTTTCATATTTTATGTACAGTATATAGTATATATTAGGTGAAATTTGATTTTTTATGTACATTATATAACAGATATTTGGTGAAATGTGATATTATATGTACAGTATATTATGTTTTTGGTGAAATTTAATATTTTATGTACAGTATATAAGATATATTTGGTGAAATTTTATATTTTATAAACAGTATATATTGTATATTTTGTGTACTTTCATATTTTATGTACAGTGTATAGAATATATTTGGTGACATTTGATATTTTATGTACAGTATGTAATATAAATTTGTTGAAATTTGATATTTTATGTACAGTATGTAATATATATTTGGTGTACTTTCATATTTTAAGTACAGTATAAAATATATACTTGATGTAGTTTCATATTTTATGTACAGAAAATAATATATATTTGTTGAAATTTCTTATTTTATGTACAGTATATAATATATATTTGGTGAAATTTGATATTATAGGTACAGTATATAATATATATTTGGTGAAATTTGATATTTTTTGAACTATATATAATATATATTTGGTGAAATTTCATACTTTATGTACAGTATAAAACATATATTTGGTGAAATTTGATATTTTATGTACAGTATATAATATATATTTGGTGTACTTTCATATTTTATGTGCAGTATAAAATATATACTTGATGTACTTTCATATTTTATGTAAGAAAATAATACATATTTGTTGAAATTTGATATTTTATGTACAGTATATAATTTATATTTGGTGCAATTTTATGTTTTATGTACTCTATATCATATATATTTGGTGTACTTACCAGTTTTATGTACAGTATATAATATATATTTGGTGAAATTTGATATTTTATGTACAGTATATTATATATATTTGGTGAAATTTGATATTTTATATACAGTAAGTAATATATATTTGGTGTACTTTCATATTTTATGTACAGTATAAAATACATACTTGATGTAGTTTCATATTTTATGTACAGTAAATAATACATATTTTTTGAAATTTAATATTTTATGTACAGTATATAGTATATATTTGGTGACATTTGATATTTTATGTACAGTATGTAATATAAATTTGTTGAAATTTGATATTTTATGTACAGTATGTAATATATCTTTGGTGTACTTTCATATTTTATGTAGAGTATAAAATATATACTTGATGTACTTTCAAGTTTTATGGACAGAATACAATATATATTTGGTGTACTTTCATATTTTATATACAGTATATAATATATATTTTGTGAATTTGGATATTTCGTGTACGGTATGTTAGATATAATTGGTGAAATTTGATATTTTCTGTACAGTAGATGATATATAACTTGTGTACTTTCATCTTTTACTTGCAGTATATAATACATATTTGGTGTACTTTGATATTTTATGTACAGTATATAATATATATTTGGTGAAATTTGATATTTTACATACGGTATATAATATATATTTGGTGAAATTTGAGATTTTATGTACAGTATATGATATATATTTGGTGTACTTTCATATTTTACTTACAGTATATAATATATCTTTGGTGTACTTTGATATTTTATGTACAGCATATAATATATATTGGTGTATTTTCATATTTTATGTAGAGTATATAGTATATAATTGCTGAAATTTGATATTTTATGTACAGTATATAATATGTATTTTGTGTAATTTGATATTATATGTACAGTATATAATATATATTTGGTGAAATTTGATATTTTACACACAGTATATAATATATATTTGGTGAAATTTGAGATTTTATGTACGGTATATGATATATATTTGGTGTAATTTCATATTTTACTTACAGTATATAATATATATTTGGTGTACTTTGCTATTTTATGTACAGTATATAATATATATTGGTGTAGTTTCATATTTTATGTAGAGTATATAATACATATTTGGTGAAATTTGGTATTTTATATACAGTATGTAATATATATTTGGTGTACTTTCATATTATATGTACAGTATAAAATATATAATTCTACTTTCATATTTTATGTACAGTAATTAATACATATTTGTTGAAATTTGATATTTTATATACAGTATATAATATATATTTGGTGAAATTTCATATTATATTTACAGTATATAATATATATTTGGTGAAATTTCTTATTTTATGTACAGTATATAATATATATTTGGTGAAATTTGAGATTTTATGTACAGTATGTGATATACATTTGGTGTACTTTCATATTTTACTTACAGTATATAATATATACTTGGTGTACTTTGATATTTTATGTACAGTATATAATATATATTGGTGTAGTTTCATATTTTATGTAGAGTATATAGTATATAATTGCTGAAATTTGATATTTTATATACAGTATATAATATGTATTTTGTGTAATCTGATATTATATGTAAAGTATATAATATATATTTGGTGAAATTTTATATTTTATATACAGTATATAACATATATTTGGTGTAATTTCATATTTTATGTACGGTTTATAGTATATATTTCGTGACATTTGATATTTTATGTACAGTATATAATATATATTTGTTGAAATTTGATATTTTATGTACAGTATATAATATATATTTGCTGAAATTTTATATTTTATGTACAGTGTATAATATATATTTGGTGTACTTTCATATTTTATGTACAGTATATAGTATATATTTGGTGACATTTCATATTTTATGAACAATAGGTAAGATATGTTTGTTGAAATTTGATATTTTATGTACAGTATATAATATATATTGGGTGAAGTTTGATATTATAGGTACAGTATATAATATATATTTGGTGAAATTTGATATTTTATGTACAGTATATAATATATATTTGGTGAAATTTGATATTTTATGTACGGTACATAATATATATTTGGTGTACTTTCATATTTTATGTACAGTATATAGTATATATCTGGTGAAATTTGATATTTTTTGCACAGTATATAGCAGATAGTTGGTGAAATTTGATATTATATGTACAGTATATAATATACTTTGGGTTAAATTTGATATTTTGTGTACAGTATATAATATATATTTGGTGAAATTTGATATTTTATATACAGTATCTAATATATATTTGGTGTACTTTCATATTTTATGTACAGTATAAAATATATACTTGATGTACTTTCATATTTTATGCACAGCAAATAATACATATTTGTTGAAATTTGATATTTTATATACAGTATATAATATATATTTGGCGAAATTTGATATTAATTGTACAGTATATAATATATATTTGGTGAAATTTGATATTTTATGTACAGTATATAAAATATATTTGGTGAAATTTGATATTTTATGTACAGTATATAATATATATTTGGTGTACTTTCATATTTTATGTACAGTATAAAATATATACCTGATGTACTTTCAAGTTTTATGTGCAGTATATAATAAATATTTGGGGTGCTTACTTATTTTATGTACAGTATATAATACATATTTTGTGAAATTTGATATTTCATCTACTGTATATAAGATATAGTTGGTGAAATTTGATATTTTATCTACAGTATATGATATATAATTGGTGTACTTTCATATTTTACTTGCAGTTTATAACACATATTTGGTGTACTTTCATATTTTATGTACAGTATATAGTATATATTTGTTGACATTTGATATTTTATGTACGGTATATAATATATATTTGTTGAAATTTGATATTTTATGTAAAGTAGTTAATATATATTTGGTGAAATTTTATATTTTATGTACACTAGATACTATATATTTGGTGTACTTTCATATTTTATGTACAGTATATAGTATATATTTGGTGACATTTGATATTTTATGTACAATATATAAGATATGTTTGTTGAAATTTGATATTTTATGTACAGTATATAATATATATTTGTTGAAATTTGATATTTTATGTACAGTATATAATATATATTTGGTGAAATTTGATAATTTAGGTACAGTATAAAAGATATATTTGTTGAAATTTGATATTTTATGTACAGTATATAATATATATTTGGTGAAATTTGATATTTCACCCACAGTATATAATATATATTTGATGAAATTTGAGATTTTATGTACGGTATATGATATATATTTGGTGTACTTTCATATTTTACTTATAGTATATAATATATATTTGGTGTACTTTGATATTTTATGCACAGTATATAATATATATTGGTGTAGTTTCATACTTTATGTAGAGTATATAGTATATAATTGCTGAAATTTGATATTTTATATACAGTATATAATATGTATTTTGTGTAATCTGATATTATATGTAAAGTATATAATATATATTTGGTGAAATTTTATATTTTATATAAAGTATATAACATATATTTGGTGTAATTTCATATTTTATGTACAGTATATAGTATATATTTGGTGACATTTGATATTTTATGTACAGTATATAATATATATTTGCTGAAATTTGATATTTTATTTACAGTAAATAATATATATTTGGTGAAATTTTATATTTTATGAACAGTGTATAATATATATTTGGTGTACTTTCATATTTTATGTACAGTATATAGTATATAGTTGGTGACATTAAATATTTTATGTACAGTAGATAATATATATTTGTTGAAATTTGACATTTTATATACAGTATATAATATATATTTGGTGAAATTTTATATTTTACTTACAGTATATAATATATATTTGGTGTATTTTCATATTTTATGTACAGTATAAAATATATATATGGTGACATTTGATATTTTATCAACAATATGTAAGATATGTTTGTTGAAATTTGATATTTTATGTACAGTATATAATATATATTTGGTGAAATTTGATATTATAGGTACAGTATATAATATATATTTGGTGAAATTTGATATTTTATGTACGGTATATAATATATATTTGGTGAAATTTGATATTTTATGTACAGTATATAATATATATTTGGTGAAATTTGACATTTTATGTACAGTATATATATATTTGGTGTACTTTCATATTTTATGTACAGTATATAGTATATATTTGGTGAAATTTGATATTTTTTGCACAGTATATAGCAGATATTTGGTGAAATTTGATATTATATGTACAGTATATAATATACTTTGGGTTAAATTTGATATTTTGTCTACATTATATAATATATATTTGGTGAAATTTGATATTTTATGTACAGTATATAATATATACTTGGTGAAATTTCATATTTTATATACAGTATTTAATATATATTTGGTGTACTTTCATATTTTATGTAAAGTATACAATATATTCTTGATGTACTTTCATATTTTATGTACAGGAAATAATACATATTTGTTGTATTTTGATATTTTATATACAGTATATAATATATATTTGGCGAAATTTGATATTAATTGTACAGTATATAATATATATTTGGTGAAATTTGATATTTTATGTGCAGTATATAAAATATATTTGGTGAAATTTGATATTTTATGTACAGTATATAATATATATTTGGTGTACTTTCATATTTTATGTACAGTATAAAATATATACTTGATGTACTTTCAAGTTTTATGTGCAGTATATAATAAATATTTGGGGTTCCTTCATATTTTATGTACAGTATATAATATATATTTTGTGAAATTTGATATTTCATCTACTGTATATAAGATATCGTTGGTGAAATTTGATATTTTATGTACAGTATATGATATATAATTGGTGTACTTTCATATTTTACTTGTAGTATATAATACCTATTTGGTGTACTTTGATATTTTATGTACAGTGCATAATATATAGGTGTAGTTTCATATTTTATGTACAGTATATGGTATATAATTCCTGAAATTTGATATTATATGTACAGTATATGATATGTATTTGGTGTAATTTGATATTATATGTACAATATATAATATGTATTTCGTGAAATTTTATATTTTATGTACAGTATATAATATATATTTGGTGTACTTTCATATTTTATGTACAGTATATAGTATATATTAGGTGAAATTTGATTTTTTATGTACATTATATAACAGATATTTGGTGAAATGTGATATTATATGTACAGTATATTATGTTTTTGGTGAAATTTGGTATTTTATGTACAGTATATAAGATATATTTGGTGAAATTTTATATTTTATAAACAGTATATATTGTATATTTTGTGTACTTTCATATTTTATGTACAGTGTATAGAATATATTTGGTGACATTTGATATTTTATGTACAGTATGTAATATAAATTTGTTGAAATTTGGTATTTTATGTACAGTATGTAATATATATTTGGTGTACTTTCATATTTTAAGTACAGTATAAAATATATACTTGATGTAGTTTCATATTTTATGTACAGAAAATAATATATATTTGTTGAAATTTCTTATTTTATGTACAGTATATAATATATATTTGGTGAAATTTGATATTATAGGTACAGTATATAATATATATTTGGTGAAATTTGATATTTTTTGAACTGTATATAATATATATTTGGTGAAATTTCATACTTTATGTACAGTATAAAACATATATTTGGTGAAATTTGATATTTTATGTACAGTATATAATATATATTTGGTGTACTTTCATATTTTATGTGCAGTATAAAATATATACTTCATGTACTTTCATATTTTATGTAAGAAAATAATACATATTTGTTGAAATTTGATATTTTATGTACAGTATATAATTTATATTTGGTGCAATTTTATGTTTTATGTACTCTATATCATATATATTTGGTGTACTTACCAGTTTTATGTACAGTATATAATATATATTTGGTGAAATTTGATATTTTATGTACAGTATATTATATATATTTGGTGAAATTTGATATTTTATATACAGTAAGTAATATATATTTGGTGTACTTTCATATTTTATGTACAGTATAAAATACATACTTGATGTAGTTTGATATTTTATGTACAGTAAATAATACATATTTTTTGAAATTTAATATTTTATGTACAGTATATAGTATATATTTGGTGACATTTGATATTTTATGTACAGTATGTAATATAAATTTGTTGAAATTTGATATTTTATGTACAGTATGTAATATATCTTTGGTGTACTTTCATATTTTTTGTAGAGTATAAAATATATACTTGATGTACTTTCAAGTTTTATGGACAGAATACAATATATATTTGGTGTACTTTCATATTTTATATACAGTATATAATATATATTTTGTGAATTTGGATATTTCATGTACTGTATGTTAGACATAATTGGTGAAATTTGATATTTTCTGTACAGTAGATGATATATAACTTGTGTACTTTCATCTTTTACTTGCAGTATATAATACATATTTGGTGTACTTTGATATTTTATGTACAGTATATAATATATATTTGGTGAAATTTGATATTTTACATACGGTATATAATATATATTTGGTGAAACTTGAGATTTTATGTACAGTATATGATATATATTTGGTGTACTTTCATATTTTACTTACAGTATATAATATATCTTTGGTGTACTTTGATATTTTATGTACAGCATATAATATATATTGGTGTATTTTCATATTTTATGTAGAGTATATAGTATATAATTGCTGAAATTTGATATTTTATGTACAGTATATAATATGTATTTTGTGTAATTTGATATTATATGTACAGTATATAATATATATTTGGTGAAATTTGATATTTTACACACAGTATATAATATATATTTGGTGAAATTTGAGATTTTATGTACGGTATATGATATATATTTGGTGTAATTTCATATTTTACTTACAGTATATAATATATATTTGGTGTACTTTGCTATTTTATGTACAGTATATAATATATATTGGTGTAGTTTCATATTTTATGTAGAGTATATAATACATATTTGGTGAAATTTGGTATTTTATATACAGTATGTAATATATATTTGGTGTACTTTCATATTATATGTACAGTATAAAATATATAATTCTACTTTCATATTTTATGTACAGTAATTAATACATATTTGTTGAAATTTGATATTTTATATACAGTATATAATATATATTTGGTGAAATTTCATATTATATTTAGAGTATATAATATATATTTGGTGAAATTTCTTATTTTATGTACAGTATATAATATATATTTGGTGAAATTTGAGATTTTATGTACAGTATGTGATATATATTTGGTGTAGTTTCATATTTTACTTACAGTATATAATATATACTTGGTGTACTTTGATATTTTATGTACAGTATATAATATATATTGGTGTAGTTTCATATTTTATGTAGAGTATATAGTATATAATTGCTGAAATTTGATATTTTATATACAGTATATAATATGTATTTTGTGTAATCTGATATTATATGTAAAGTATAAAATATATATTTGGTGAAATTTTATATTTTATATACAGTATATAACATATATTTGGTGTAATTTCATATTTTATGTACGGTTTATAGTATATATTTCGTGACATTTGATATTTTATGTACAGTATATAATATATATTTGTTGAAATTTGATATTTTATGTACAGTATATAATATATATTTGCTGAAATTTTATATTTTATGTACAGTGTATAATATATATTTGGTGTACTTTCATATTTTATGTACAATTTATAGTATATATTTGGTGACATTTCATATTTTATGAACAATAGGTAAGATATGTTTGTTGAAATTTGATATTTTATGTACAGTATATAATATATATTGGGTGAAGTTTGATATTATAGGTACAGTATATAATATATATTTGGTGAAATTTGATATTTTATGTACAGTATATAATATATATTTGGTGAAATTTGATATTTTACATACGGTATATAATATATATTTGGTGAAATTTGAGATTTTATGTACAGTATATGATATATATTTGGTGTACTTTCATATTTTACTTACAGTATATAATATATCTTTGGTGTACTTTGATATTTTATGTACAGCATATAATATATATTGGTGTATTTTCATATTTTATGTAGAGTATATAGTATATAATTGCTGAAATTTGATATTTTATGTACAGTATATAATATGTATTTTGTGTAATTTGATATTATATGTACAGTATATAATATATATTTGGTGAAATTTGATATTTTACACACAGTATATAATATATATTTGGTGAAATTTGAGATTTTATGTACGGTATATGATATATATTTGGTGTAATTTCATATTTTACTTACAGTATATAATATATATTTGGTGTACTTTGCTATTTTATGTACAGTATATAATATATATTGGTGTAGTTTCATATTTTATGTAGAGTATATAATACATATTTGGTGAAATTTGGTATTTTATATACAGTATGTAATATATATTTGGTGTACTTTCATATTATATGTACAGTATAAAATATATAATTCTACTTTCATATTTTATGTACAGTAATTAATACATATTTGTTGAAATTTGATATTTTATATACAGTATATAATATATATTTGGTGAAATTTCATATTATATTTACAGTATATAATATATATTTGGTGAAATTTCTTATTTTATGTACAGTATATAATATATATTTGGTGAAATTTGAGATTTTATGTACAGTATGTGATATATATTTGGTGTACTTTCATATTTTACTTACAGTATATAATATATACTTGGTGTACTTTGATATTTTATGTACAGTATATAATATATATTGGTGTAGTTTCATATTTTATGTAGAGTATATAGTATATAATTGCTGAAATTTGATATTTTATATACAGTATATAATATGTATTTTGTGTAATCTGATATTATATGTAAAGTATATAATATATATTTGGTGAAATTTTATATTTTATATACAGTATATAACATATATTTGGTGTAATTTCATATTTTATGTACGGTTTATAGTATATATTTCGTGACATTTGATATTTTATGTACAGTATATAGTATATATTTGGTGACATTTGATATTTTATGTACAATATATAAGATATGTTTGTTGAAATTTGATATTTTATGTACAGTATATAATATATATTTGGTGAAATTTGATATTTTATGTACAGTATATAATATATATTTGGTGAAATTTGATAATTTAGGTACAGTATAAAGGATATATTTGTTGAAATTTGATATTTTATGTACAGTATATAATATATATTTGGTGAAATTTGATATTTCACCCACAGTATATAATATATATTTGATGAAATTTGAGATTTTATGTACGGTATATGATATATATTTGGTGTACTTTCATATTTTACTTATAGTATATAATATATATTTGGTGTACTTTGATATTTTATGCACAGTATATAATATATATTGGTGTAGTTTCATACTTTATGTAGAGTATATAGTATATAATTGCTGAAATTTGATATTTTATATACAGTATATAATATGTATTTTGTGTAATCTGATATTATATGTAAAGTATATAATATATATTTGGTGAAATTTTATATTTTATATAAAGTATATAACATATATTTGGTGTAATTTCATATTTTATGTACAGTATATAGTATATATTTGGTGACATTTGATATTTTATGTACAGTATATAATATATATTTGCTGAAATTTGATATTTTATTTACAGTAAATAATATATATTTGGTGAAATTTTATATTTTATGAACAGTGTATAATATATATTTGGTGTACTTTCATATTTTATGTACAGTATATAGTATATAGTTGGTGACATTAAATATTTTATGTACAGTAGATAATATATATTTGTTGAAATTTGACATTTTATATACAGTATATAATATATATTTGGTGAAATTTTATATTTTACTTACAGTATATAATATATATTTGGTGTATTTTCATATTTTATGTACAGTATAAAATATATATATGGTGACATTTGATATTTTATCAACAATATGTAAGATATGTTTGTTGAAATTTGATATTTTATGTACAGTATATAATATATATTTGGTGAAATTTGATATTATAGGTACAGTATATAATATATATTTGGTGAAATTTGATATTTTATGTACGGTATATAATATATATTTGGTGAAATTTGATATTTTATGTACAGTATATAATATATATTTGGTGAAATTTGACATTTTATGTACAGTATATATATATTTGGTGTACTTTCATATTTTATGTACAGTATATAGTATATATTTGGTGAAATTTGATATTTTTTGCACAGTATATAGCAGATATTTGGTGAAATTTGATATTATATGTACAGTATATAATATACTTTGGGTTAAATTTGATATTTTGTCTACATTATATAATATATATTTGGTGAAATTTGATATTTTATGTACAGTATATAATATATACTTGGTGAAATTTCATATTTTATATACAGTATTTAATATATATTTGGTGTACTTTCATATTTTATGTAAAGTATACAATATATTCTTGATGTACTTTCATATTTTATGTACAGGAAATAATACATATTTGTTGTATTTTGATATTTTATATACAGTATATAATATATATTTGGCGAAATTTGATATTAATTGTACAGTATATAATATATATTTGGTGAAATTTGATATTTTATGTGCAGTATATAAAATATATTTGGTGAAATTTGATATTTTATGTACAGTATATAATATATATTTGGTGTACTTTCATATTTTATGTACAGTATAAAATATATACTTGATGTACTTTCAAGTTTTATGTGCAGTATATAATAAATATTTGGGGTTCCTTCATATTTTATGTACAGTATATAATATATATTTTGTGAAATTTGATATTTCATCTACTGTATATAAGATATCGTTGGTGAAATTTGATATTTTATGTACAGTATATGATATATAATTGGTGTACTTTCATATTTTACTTGTAGTATATAATACCTATTTGGTGTACTTTGATATTTTATGTACAGTGCATAATATATAGGTGTAGTTTCATATTTTATGTACAGTATATGGTATATAATTCCTGAAATTTGATATTATATGTACAGTATATGATATGTATTTGGTGTAATTTGATATTATATGTACAATATATAATATGTATTTGGTGAAATTTTATATTTTATGTACAGTATATAATATATATTTGGTGTACTTTCATATTTTATGTACAGTATATAGTATATATTAGGTGAAATTTGATTTTTTATGTACATTATATAACAGATATTTGGTGAAATGTGATATTATATGTACAGTATATTATGTTTTTGGTGAAATTTGGTATTTTATGTACAGTATATAAGATATATTTGGTGAAATTTTATATTTTATAAACAGTATATATTGTATATTTTGTGTACTTTCATATTTTATGTACAGTGTATAGAATATATTTGGTGACATTTGATATTTTATGTACAGTATGTAATATAAATTTGTTGAAATTTGGTATTTTATGTACAGTATGTAATATATATTTGGTGTACTTTCATATTTTAAGTACAGTATAAAATATATACTTGATGTAGTTTCATATTTTATGTACAGAAAATAATATATATTTGTTGAAATTTCTTATTTTATGTACAGTATATAATATATATTTGGTGAAATTTGATATTATAGGTACAGTATATAATATATATTTGGTGAAATTTGATATTTTTTGAACTGTATATAATATATATTTGGTGAAATTTCATACTTTATGTACAGTATAAAACATATATTTGGTGAAATTTGATATTTTATGTACAGTATATAATATATATTTGGTGTACTTTCATATTTTATGTGCAGTATAAAATATATACTTCATGTACTTTCATATTTTATGTAAGAAAATAATACATATTTGTTGAAATTTGATATTTTATGTACAGTATATAATTTATATTTGGTGCAATTTTATGTTTTATGTACTCTATATCATATATATTTGGTGTACTTACCAGTTTTATGTACAGTATATAATATATATTTGGTGAAATTTGATATTTTATGTACAGTATATTATATATATTTGGTGAAATTTGATATTTTATATACAGTAAGTAATATATATTTGGTGTACTTTCATATTTTATGTACAGTATAAAATACATACTTGATGTAGTTTCATATTTTATGTACAGTAAATAATACATATTTTTTGAAATTTAATATTTTATGTACAGTATATAGTATATATTTGGTGACATTTGATATTTTATGTACAGTATATAATATAAATTTGTTGAAATTTGATATTTTATGTACAGTATGTAATATATCTTTGGTGTACTTTCATATTTTATGTAGAGTATAAAATATATACTTGATGTACTTTCAAGTTTTATGGACAGAATACAATATATATTTGGTGTACTTTCATATTTTATATACAGTATATAATATATATTTTGTGAATTTGGATATTTCATGTACTGTATGTTAGACATAATTGGTGAAATTTGATATTTTCTGTACAGTAGATGATATATAACTTGTGTACTTTCATCTTTTACTTGCAGTATATAATACATATTTGGTGTACTTTGATATTTTATGTACAGTATATAATATATATTTGGTGAAATTTGATATTTTACATACGGTATATAATATATATTTGGTGAAACTTGAGATTTTATGTACAGTATATGATATATATTTGGTGTACTTTCATATTTTACTTACAGTATATAATATATCTTTGGTGTACTTTGATATTTTATGTACAGCATATAATATATATTGGTGTATTTTCATATTTTATGTAGAGTATATAGTATATAATTGCTGAAATTTGATATTTTATGTACAGTATATAATATGTATTTTGTGTAATTTGATATTATATGTACAGTATATAATATATATTTGGTGAAATTTGATATTTTACACACAGTATATAATATATATTTGGTGAAATTTGAGATTTTATGTACGGTATATGATATATATTTGGTGTAATTTCATATTTTACTTACAGTATATAATATATATTTGGTGTACTTTGCTATTTTATGTACAGTATATAATATATATTGGTGTAGTTTCATATTTTATGTAGAGTATATAATACATATTTGGTGAAATTTGGTATTTTATATACAGTATGTAATATATATTTGGTGTACTTTCATATTATATGTACAGTATAAAATATATAATTCTACTTTCATATTTTATGTACAGTAATTAATACATATTTGTTGAAATTTGATATTTTATATACAGTATATAATATATATTTGGTGAAATTTCATATTATATTTACAGTATAAAATATATATTTGGTGAAATTTCTTATTTTATGTACAGTATATAATATATATTTGGTGAAATTTGAGATTTTATGTACAGTATGTGATATATATTTGGTGTAGTTTCATATTTTACTTACAGTATATAATATATACTTGGTGTACTTTGATATTTTATGTACAGTATATAATATATATTGGTGTAGTTTCATATTTTATGTAGAGTATATAGTATATAATTGCTGAAATTTGATATTTTATATACAGTATATAATATGTATTTTCTGTAATCTGATATTATATGTAAAGTATATAATATATATTTGGTGAAATTTTATATTTTATATACAGTATATAACATATATTTGGTGTAATTTCATATTTTATGTACGGTTTATAGTATATATTTCGTGACATTTGATATTTTATGTACAGTATATAATATATATTTGTTGAAATTTGATATTTTATGTACAGTATATAATATATATTTGCTGAAATTTTATATTTTATGTACAGTGTATAATATATATTTGGTGTACTTTCATATTTTATGTACAATTTATAGTATATATTTGGTGACATTTCATATTTTATGAACAATAGGTAAGATATGTTTGTTGAAATTTGATATTTTATGTACAGTATATAATATATATTGGGTGAAGTTTGATATTATAGGTACAGTATATAATATATATTTGGTGAAATTTGATATTTTATGTACAGTATATAATATATATTTGGTGAAATTTGATATTTTACATACGGTATATAATATATATTTGGTGAAATTTGAGATTTTATGTACAGTATATGATATATATTTGGTGTACTTTCATATTTTACTTACAGTATATAATATATCTTTGGTGTACTTTGATATTTTATGTACAGCATATAATATATATTGGTGTATTTTCATATTTTATGTAGAGTATATAGTATATAATTGCTGAAATTTGATATTTTATGTACAGTATATAATATGTATTTTGTGTAATTTGATATTATATGTACAGTATATAATATATATTTGGTGAAATTTGATATTTTACACACAGTATATAATATATATTTGGTGAAATTTGAGATTTTATGTACGGTATATGATATATATTTGGTGTAATTTCATATTTTACTTACAGTATATAATATATATTTGGTGTACTTTGCTATTTTATGTACAGTATATAATATATATTGGTGTAGTTTCATATTTTATGTAGAGTATATAATACATATTTGGTGAAATTTGGTATTTTATATACAGTATGTAATATATATTTGGTGTACTTTCATATTATATATACAGTATAAAATATATAATTCTACTTTCATATTTTATGTACAGTAATTAATACATATTTGTTGAAATTTGATATTTTATATACAGTATATAATATATATTTGGTGAAATTTCATATTATATTTACAGTATATAATATATATTTGGTGAAATTTCTTATTTTATGTACAGTATATAATATATATTTGGTGAAATTTGAGATTTTATGTACAGTATGTGATATATATTTGGTGTACTTTCATATTTTACTTACAGTATATAATATATACTTGGTGTACTTTGATATTTTATGTACAGTATATAATATATATTGGTGTAGTTTCATATTTTATGTAGAGTATATAGTATATAATTGCTGAAATTTGATATTTTATATACAGTATATAATATGTATTTTGTGTAATCTGATATTATATGTAAAGTATATAATATATATTTGGTGAAATTTTATATTTTATATACAGTATATAACATATATTTGGTGTAATTTCATATTTTATGTACGGTTTATAGTATATATTTCGTGACATTTGATATTTTATGTACAGTATATAATATATATTTGTTGAAATTTGATATTTTATGTACAGTATATAATATATATTTGCTGAAATTTTATATTTTATGTACAGTGTATAATATATATTTGGTGTACTTTCATATTTTATGTACAATTTATAGTATATATTTGGTGACATTTCATATTTTATGAACAATAGGTAAGATATGTTTGTTGAAATTTGATATTTTATGTACAGTATATAATATATATTGGGTGAAGTTTGATATTATAGGTACAGTATATAATATATATTTGGTGAAATTTGATATTTTATGTACAGTATATAATATATATTTGGTGAAATTTGATATTTTATGTACGGTACATAATATATATTTGGTGTACTTTCATATTTTATGTACAGTATATAGTATATATCTGGTGAAATTTGATATTTTTTGCACAGTATATAGCAGATATGTGGTGAAATTTGATATTATATGTACAGTATATAATATACTTTGGGTTAAATTTGATATTTTGTGTACAGTATATAATATATATTTGGTGAAATTTGATATTTTATGTACAGTATATAATATATATTTGGTGAAATTTGATATTTTATATACAGTATCTAATATATATTTGGTGTACTTTCATATTTTATGTACAGTATAAAATATATACTTGATGTACTTTCATATTTTATGTACAGCAAATAATACATATTTGTTGAAATTTGATATTTTATATACAGTATATAATATATATTTGGCGAAATTTGATATTAATTGTACAGTATATAATATATATTTGGTGAAATTTGATATTTTATGTACAGTATATAAAATATATTTGGTGAAATTTGATATTTTATGTACAGTATATAATATATATTTGGTGTACTTTCATATTTTATGTACGGTATAAAATATATACCTGATGTACTTTCAAGTTTTATGTGCAGTATATAATAAATATTTGGGGTGCTTACTTATTTTATGTACAGTATATAATACATATTTTGTGAAATTTGATATTTCATCTACTGTATATAAGATATAGTTGGTGAAATTTGATATTTTATCTACAGTATATGATATATAATTTGTGTACTTTCATATTTTACTTGCAGTTTATAACACATATTTGGTGTACTTTCATATTTTATGTACAGTATATAGTATATATTTGTTGACATTTCATATTTTATGTACGGTATATAATATATATTTGTTGAAATTTGATATTTTATTTAAAGTATATAATATATATTTGGTGAAATTTTATATTTTATGTACACTAGATACTATATATTTGGTGTACTTTCATATTTTATGTACAGTATATAGTATATATTTGGTGACATTTGATATTTTATGTACAATATATAAGATATGTTTGTTGAAATTTGATATTGTACGTACAGTATATAATATATATTTGGTGAAATTTGATATTTTATGTACAGTATATAATATATATTTGGTGAAATTTGATAATTTAGGTACAGTATAAAAGATATATTTGGTGAAATTTGATATTTTATGTACAGTATATAATATATATTTGGTGAAATTTGATATTTCACCCACAGTATATAATATATATTTGATGAAATTTGAGATTTTATGTACGGTATATGATATATATTTGGTGTACTTTCATATTTTACTTATAGTATATAATATATATTTGGTGTACTTTGATATTTTATGCACAGTATATAATATATATTGGTGTAGTTTCATACTTTATGTAGAGTATATAGTATATAATTGCTGAAATTTGATATTTTATATACAGTATATAATATGTATTTTGTGTAATCTGATATTATATGTAAAGTATATAATATATATTTGGTGAAATTTTATATTTTATATAAAGTATATAACATATATTTGGTGTAATTTCATATTTTATGTACAGTATATAGTATATATTTGGTGACATTTGATATTTTATGTACGGTATATAATATATATTTGGTGAAATTTGATATTTTATGTGCAGTATATAAAATATATTTGGTGAAATTTGATATTTTATGTACAGTATATAATATATATTTGGTGTACTTTCATATTTTATGTACAGTATAAAATATATACTTGATGTACTTTCAAGTTTTATGTGCAGTATATAATAAATATTTGGGGTTCCTTCATATTTTATGTACAGTATATAATATATATTTTGTGAAATTTGATATTTCATCTACTGTATATAAGATATCGTTGGTGAAATTTGATATTTTATGTACAGTATATGATATATAATTGGTGTACTTTCATATTTTACTTGCAGTATATAATACCTATTTGGTGTACTTTGATATTTTATGTACAGTGCATAATATATAGGTGTAGTTTCATATTTTATGTACAGTATATGGTATATAATTCCTGAAATTTGATATTATATGTACAGTATATGTTATGTATTTGGTGTAATTTGATATTATATGTACAATATATAATATGTATTTGGTGAAATTTTATATTTTATGTACAGTATATAATATATATTTGGTGTACTTTCATATTTTATGTACAGTATATAGTATATATTAGGTGAAATTTGATTTTTTATGTACATTATATAACAGATATTTGGTGAAATGTGATATTATATGTACAGTATATTATGTTTTTGGTGAAATTTAATATTTTATGTACAGTATATAAGATATATTTGGTGAAATTTTATATTTTATAAACAGTATATATTGTATATTTTGTGTACTTTCATATTTTATGTACAGTGTATAGAATATATTTGGTGACATTTGATATTTTATGTACAGTATGTAATATAAATTTGTTGAAATTTGATATTTTATGTACAGTATGTAATATATATTTGGTGTACTTTCATATTTTAAGTACAGTATAAAATATATACTTGATGTAGTTTCATATTTTATGTACAGCAAATAATACATATTTGTTTAAATTTGATATTTTATATACAGTATATAATATATATTTGGCGAAATTTGATATTAATTGTACAGTATATAATATATATTTGGTGAAATTTGATATTTTATGTACAGTATATAAAATATATTTGGTGAAATTTGATATTTTATGTACAGTATATAATATATATTTGGTGTACTTTCATATTTTATGTACGGTATAAAATATATACCTGATGTACTTTCAAGTTTTATGTGCAGTATATAATAAATATTTGGGGTGCTTACTTATTTTATGTACAGTATATAATACATATTTTGTGAAATTTGATATTTCATCTACTGTATATAAGATATAGTTGGTGAAATTTGATATTTTATCTACAGTATATGATATATAATTTGTGTACTTTCATATTTTACTTGCAGTTTATAACACATATTTGGTGTACTTTCATATTTTATGTACAGTATATAGTATATATTTGTTGACATTTCATATTTTATGTACGGTATATAATATATATTTGTTGAAATTTGATATTTTATTTAAAGTATATAATATATATTTGGTGAAATTTTATATTTTATGTACACTAGATACTATATATTTGGTGTACTTTCATATTTTATGTACAGTATATAGTATATATTTGGTGACATTTGATATTTTATGTACAATATATAAGATATGTTTGTTGAAATTTGATATTGTATGTACAGTATATAATATATATTTGGTGAAATTTGATATTTTATGTACAGTATATAATATATATTTGGTGAAATTTGATAATTTAGGTACAGTATAAAAGATATATTTGGTGAAATTTGATATTTTATGTACAGTATATAATATATATTTGGTGAAATTTGATATTTCACCCACAGTATATAATATATATTTGATGAAATTTGAGATTTTATGTACGGTATATGATATATATTTGGTGTACTTTCATATTTTACTTATAGTATATAATATATATTTGGTGTACTTTGATATTTTATGCACAGTATATAATATATATTGGTGTAGTTTCATACTTTATGTAGAGTATATAGTATATAATTGCTGAAATTTGATATTTTATATACAGTATATAATATGTATTTTGTGTAATCTGATATTATATGTAAAGTATATAATATATATTTGGTGAAATTTTATATTTTATATAAAGTATATAACATATATTTGGTGTAATTTCATATTTTATGTACAGTATATAGTATATATTTGGTGACATTTGATATTTTATGTACGGTATAAAATATATATTTGGTGAAATTTGATATTTTATGTGCAGTATATAAAATATATTTGGTGAAATTTGATATTTTATGTACAGTATATAATATATATTTGGTGTACTTTCATATTTTATGTACAGTATAAAATATATACTTGATGTACTTTCAAGTTTTATGTGCAGTATATAATAAATATTTGGGGTTCCTTCATATTTTATGTACAGTATATAATATATATTTTGTGAAATTTGATATTTCATCTACTGTATATAAGATATCGTTGGTGAAATTTGATATTTTATGTACAGTATATGATATATAATTGGTGTACTTTCATATTTTACTTGCAGTATATAATACCTATTTGGTGTACTTTGATATTTTATGTACAGTGCATAATATATAGGTGTAGTTTCATATTTTATGTACAGTATATGGTATATAATTCCTGAAATTTGATATTATATGTACAGTATATGATATGTATTTGGTGTAATTTGATATTATATGTACAATATATAATATGTATTTGGTGAAATTTTATATTTTATGTACAGTATATAATATATATTTGGTGTACTTTCATATTTTATGTACAGTATATAGTATATATTAGGTGAAATTTGATTTTTTATGTACATTATATAACAGATATTTGGTGAAATGTGATATTATATGTACAGTATATTATGTTTTTGGTGAAATTTAATATTTTATGTACAGTATATAAGATATATTTGGTGAAATTTTATATTTTATAAACAGTATATATTGTATATTTTGTGTACTTTCATATTTTATGTACAGTGTATAGAATATATTTGGTGACATTTGATATTTTATGTACAGTATGTAATATAAATTTGTTGAAATTTGATATTTTATGTACAGTATGTAATATATATTTGGTGTACTTTCATATTTTAAGTACAGTATAAAATATATACTTGATGTAGTTTCATATTTTATGTACAGAAAATAATATATATTTGTTGAAATTTCTTATTTTATGTACAGTATATAATATATATTTGGTGAAATTTGATATTATAGGTACAGTATATAATATATATTTGGTGAAATTTGATATTTTTTGAACTATATATAATATATATTTGGTGAAATTTCATACTTTATGTACAGTATAAAACATATATTTGGTGAAATTTGATATTTTATGTACAGTATATAATATATATTTGGTGTACTTTCATATTTTATGTGCAGTATAAAATATATACTTGATGTACTTTCATATTTTATGTAAGAAAATAATACATATTTGTTGAAATTTGATATTTTATGTACAGTATATAATTTATATTTGGTGCAATTTTATGTTTTATGTACTCTATATCATATATATTTGGTGTACTTACCAGTTTTATGTACAGTATATAATATATATTTGGTGAAATTTGATATTTTATGTACAGTATATTATATATATTTGGTGAAATTTGATATTTTATATACAGTAAGTAATATATATTTGGTGTACTTTCATATTTTATGTACAGTATAAAATACATACTTGATGTAGTTTCATATTTTATGTACAGTAAATAATACATATTTTTTGAAATTTAATATTTTATGTACAGTATATAGTATATATTTGGTGACATTTGATATTTTATGTACAGTATGTAATATAAATTTGTTGAAATTTGATATTTTATGTACAGTATGTAATATATCTTTGGTGTACTTTCATATTTTATGTAGAGTATAAAATATATACTTGATGTACTTTCAAGTTTTATGGACAGAATACAATATATATTTGGTGTACTTTCATATTTTATATACAGTATATAATATATATTTTGTGAATTTGGATATTTCGTGTACGGTATGTTAGATATAATTGGTGAAATTTGATATTTTCTGTACAGTAAATGATATATAACTTGTGTACTTTCATCTTTTACTTGCAGTATATAATACATATTTGGTGTACTTTGATATTTTATGTACAGTATATAATATATATTTGGTGAAATTTGATATTTTACATACGGTATATAATATATATTTGGTGAAATTTGAGATTTTATGTACAGTATATGATATATATTTGGTGTACTTTCATATTTTACTTACAGTATATAATATATCTTTGGTGTACTTTGATATTTTATGTACAGCATATAATATATATTGGTGTATTTTCATATTTTATGTAGAGTATATAGTATATAATTGCTGAAATTTGATATTTTATGTACAGTATATAATATGTATTTTGTGTAATTTGATATTATATGTACAGTATATAATATATATTTGGTGAAATTTGATATTTTACACACAGTATATAATATATATTTGGTGAAATTTGAGATTTTATGTACGGTATATGATATATATTTGGTGTAATTTCATATTTTACTTACAGTATATAATATATATTTGGTGTACTTTGCTATTTTATGTACAGTATATAATATATATAGGTGTAGTTTCATATTTTATGTAGAGTATATAATACATATTTGGTGAAATTTGGTATTTTATATACAGTATGTAATATATATTTGGTGTACTTTCATATTATATGTACAGTATAAAATATATAATTCTACTTTCATATTTTATGTACAGTAATTAATACATATTTGTTGAAATTTGATATTTTATATACAGTATATAATATATATTTGGTGAAATTTCATATTATATTTACAGTATATAATATATATTTGGTGAAATTTCTTATTTTATGTACAGTATATAATATATATTTGGTGAAATTTGAGATTTTATGTACAGTATGTGATATATATTTGGTGTACTTTCATATTTTACTTACAGTATATAATATATACTTGGTGTACTTTGATATTTTATGTACAGTATATAATATATATTGGTGTAGTTTCATATTTTATGTAGAGTATATAGTATATAATTGCTGAAATTTGATATTTTATATACAGTATATAATATGTATTTTGTGTAATCTGATATTATATGTAAAGTATATAATATATATTTGGTGAAATTTTATATTTTATATACAGTATATAACATATATTTGGTGTAATTTCATATTTTATGTACGGTTTATAGTATATATTTCGTGACATTTGATATTTTATGTACAGTATATAATATATATTTGTTGAAATTTGATATTTTATGTACAGTATATAATATATATTTGCTGAAATTTTATATTTTATGTACAGTGTATAATATATATTTGGTGTACTTTCATATTTTATGTACAGTATATAGTATATATTTGGTGACACTTCATATTTTATGAACAATAGGTAAGATATGTTTGTTGAAATTTGATATTTTATGTACAGTATATAATATATATTGGGTGAAGTTTGATATTATAGGTACAGTATATAATATATATTTGGTGAAATTTGATATTTTATGTACAGTATATAATATATATTTGGTGAAATTTGATATTTTATGTACGGTACATAATATATATTTGGTGTACTTTCATATTTTATGTACAGTATATAGTATATATCTGGTGAAATTTGATATTTTTTGCACAGTATATAGCAGATATTTGGTGAAATTTGATATTATATGTACAGTATATAATATACTTTGGGTTAAATTTGATATTTTGTGTACAGTATATAATATATATTTGGTGAAATTTGATATTTTATATACAGTATCTAATATATATTTGGTGTACTTTCATATTTTATGTACAGTATAAAATATATACTTGATGTACTTTCATATTTTATGTACAGCAAATAATACATATTTGTTGAAATTTGATATTTTATATACAGTATATAATATATATTTGGCGAAATTTGATATTAATTGTACAGTATATAATATATATTTGGTGAAATTTGATATTTTATGTACAGTATATAAAATATATTTGGTGAAATTTGATATTTTATGTACAGTATATAATATATATTTGGTGTACTTTCATATTTTATGTACAGTATAAAATATATACCTGATGTACTTTCAAGTTTTATGTGCAGTATATAATAAATATTTGGGGTGCTTACTTATTTTATGTACAGTATATAATACATATTTTGTGAAATTTGATATTTCATCTACTGTATATAAGATATAGTTGGTGAAATTTGATATTTTATCTACAGTATATGATATATAATTGGTGTACTTTCATATTTTACTTGCAGTTTATAACACATATTTGGTGTACTTTCATATTTTATGTACAGTATATAGTATATATTTGTTGACATTTGATATTTTATGTACGGTATATAATATATATTTGTTGAAATTTGATATTTTATGTAAAGTATATAATATATATTTGGTGAAATTTTATATTTTATGTACACTAGATACTATATATTTGGTGTACTTTCATATTTTATGTACAGTACATAGTATATATTTGGTGACATTTGATATTTTATGTACAATATATAAGATATGTTTGTTGAAATTTGATATTTTATGTACAGTATATAATATATATTTGGTGAAATTTGATATTTTATGTACAGTATATAATATATATTTGGCGAAATTTGATAATTTAGGTACAGTATAAAAGATATATTTGTTGAAATTTGATATTTTATGTACAGTATATAATATATATTTGGTGAAATTTGATATTTCACCCACAGTATATAATATATATTTGATGAAATTTGAGATTTTATGTACGGTATATGATATATATTTGGTGTACTTTCATATTTTACTTATAGTATATAATATATATTTGGTGTACTTTGATATTTTATGCACAGTATATAATATATATTGGTGTAGTTTCATACTTTATGTAGAGTATATAGTATATAATTGCTGAAATTTGATATTTTATATACAGTATATAATATGTATTTTGTGTAATCTGATATTATATGTAAAGTATATAATATATATTTGGTGAAATTTTATATTTTATATAAAGTATATAACATATATTTGGTGTAATTTCATATTTTATGTACAGTATATAGTATATATTTGGTGACATTTGATATTTTATGTACAGTATATAATATATATTTGCTGAAATTTGATATTTTATTTACAGTAAATAATATATATTTGGTGAAATTTTATATTTTATGAACAGTGTATAATATATATTTGGTGTACTTTCATATTTTATGTACAGTATATAGTATATAGTTGGTGACATTAAATATTTTATGTACAGTAGATAATATATATTTGTTGAAATTTGACATTTTATATACAGTATATAATATATATTTGGTGAAATTTTATATTTTACTTACAGTATATAATATATATTTGGTGTATTTTCATATTTTATGTACAGTATAAAATATATATATGGTGACATTTGATATTTTATCAACAATATGTAAGATATGTTTGTTGAAATTTGATATTTTATGTACAGTATATAATATATATTTGGTGAAATTTGATATTATAGGTACAGTATATAATATATATTTGGTGAAATTTGATATTTTATGTACGGTGTATAATATATATTTGGTGAAATTTGATATTTTATGTACAGTATATAATATATATTTGGTGAAATTTGACATTTTATGTACAGTATATATATATTTGGTGTACTTTCATATTTTATGTACAGTATATAGTATATATTTGGTGAAATTTGATATTTTTTGCACAGTATATAGCAGATATTTGGTGAAATTTGATATTATATGTACAGTATATAATATACTTTGGGTTAAATTTGATATTTTGTCTACATTATATAATATATATTTGGTGAAATTTGATATTTTATGTACAGTATATAATATATACTTGGTGAAATTTGATATTTTATATACAGTATTTAATATATATTTGGTGTACTTTCATATTTTATGTACAGTATAAAATATATTCTTGATGTACTTTCATATTTTATGTACAGGAAATAATACATATTTGTTGTATTTTGATATTTTATATACAGTATATAATATATATTTGGCGAAATTTGATATTAATTGTACAGTATATAATATATATTTGGTGAAATTTGATATTTTATGTGCAGTATATAAAATATATTTGGTGAAATTTGATATTTTATGTACAGTATATAATATATATTTGGTGTACTTTCATATTTTATGTACAGTATAAAATATATACTTGATGTACTTTCAAGTTTTATGTGCAGTATATAATAAATATTTGGGGTTCCTTCATATTTTATGTACAGTATATAATATATATTTTGTGAAATTTGATATTTCATCTACTGTATATAAGATATCGTTGGTGAAATTTGATATTTTATGTACAGTATATGATATATAATTGGTGTACTTTCATATTTTACTTGCAGTATATAATACCTATTTGGTGTACTTTGATATTTTATGTACAGTGCATAATATATAGGTGTAGTTTCATATTTTATGTACAGTATATGGTATATAATTCCTGAAATTTGATATTATATGTACAGTATATGATATGTATTTGGTGTAATTTGATATTATATGTACAATATATAATATGTATTTGGTGAAATTTTATATTTTATGTACAGTATATAATATATATTTGGTGTACTTTCATATTTTATGTACAGTATATTGTATATATTAGGTGAAATTTGATTTTTTATGTACATTATATAACAGATATTTGGTGAAATGTGATATTATATGTACAGTATATTATGTTTTTGGTGAAATTTGATATTTTATGTACAGTATATAAGATATATTTGGTGAAATTTTATATTTTATAAACAGTATATATTGTATATTTTGTGTACTTTCATATTTTATGTACAGTGTATAGAATATATTTGGTGACATTTGATATTTTATGTACAGTATGTAATATAAATTTGTTGAAATTTGGTATTTTATGTACAGTATGTAATATATATTTGGTGTACTTTCATATTTTAAGTACAGTATAAAATATATACTTGATGTAGTTTCATATTTTATGTACAGAAAATAATATATATTTGTTGAAATTTCTTATTTTATGTACAGTATATAATATATATTTGGTGAAATTTGATATTATAGGTACAGTATATAATATATATTTGGTGAAATTTGATATTTTTTGAACTGTATATAATATATATTTGGTGAAATTTCATACTTTATGTACAGTATAAAACATATATTTGGTGAAATTTGATATTTTATGTACAGTATATAATATATATTTGGTGTACTTTCATATTTTATGTGCAGTATAAAATATATACTTGATGTACTTTCATATTTTATGTAAGAAAATAATACATATTTGTTGAAATTTGATATTTTATGTACAGTATATAATTTATATTTGGTGCAATTTTATGTTTTATGTACTCTATATCATATATATTTGGTGTACTTACCAGTTTTATGTACAGTATATAATATATATTTGGTGAAATTTGATATTTTATGTACAGTATATTATATATATTTGGTGAAATTTGATATTTTATATACAGTAAGTAATATATATTTGGTGTACTTTCATATTTTATGTACAGTATAAAATACATACTTGATGTAGTTTCATATTTTATGTACAGTAAATAATACATATTTTTTGAAATTTAATATTTTATGTACAGTATATAGTATATATTTGGTGACATTTGATATTTTATGTACAGTATGTAATATAAATTTGTTGAAATTTGATATTTTATGTACAGTATGTAATATATCTTTGGTGTACTTTCATATTTTATGTAGAGTATAAAATATATACTTGATGTACTTTCAAGTTTTATGGACAGAATACAATATATATTTGGTGTACTTTCATATTTTATATACAGTATATAATATATATTTTGTGAATTTGGATATTTCATGTACTGTATGTTAGACATAATTGGTGAAATTTGATATTTTCTGTACAGTAGATGATATATAACTTGTGTACTTTCATCTTTTACTTGCAGTATATAATACATATTTGGTGTACTTTGATATTTTATGTACAGTATATAATATATATTTGGTGAAATTTGATATTTTACATACGGTATATAATATATATTTGGTGAAATTTGAGATTTTATGTACAGTATATGATATATATTTGGTGTACTTTCATATTTTACTTACAGTATATAATATATCTTTGGTGTACTTTGATATTTTATGTACAGCATATAATATATATTGGTGTATTTTCATATTTTATGTAGAGTATATAGTATATAATTGCTGAAATTTGATATTTTATGTACAGTATATAATATGTATTTTGTGTAATTTGATATTATATGTACAGTATATAATATATATTTGGTGAAATTTGATATTTTACACACAGTATATAATATATATTTGGTGAAATTTGAGATTTTATGTACGGTATATGATATATATTTGGTGTAATTTCATATTTTACTTACAGTATATAATATATATTTGGTGTACTTTGCTATTTTATGTACAGTATATAATATATATTGGTGTAGTTTCATATTTTATGTAGAGTATATAATACATATTTGGTGAAATTTGGTATTTTATATACAGTATGTAATATATATTTGGTGTAGTTTCATATTATATGTACAGTATAAAATATATAATTCTACTTTCATATTTTATGTACAGTAATTAATACATATTTGTTGAAATTTGATATTTTATATACAGTATATAATATATATTTGGTGAAATTTCATATTATATTTACAGTATATAATATATATTTGGTGAAATTTCTTATTTTATGTACAGTATATAATATATATTTGGTGAAATTTGAGATTTTATGTACAGTATGTGATATATATTTGGTGTACTTTCATATTTTACTTACAGTATATAATATATACTTGGTGTACTTTGATATTTTATGTACAGTATATAATATATATTGGTGTAGTTTCATATTTTATATACAGTATATAGTATATAATTGCTGAAATTTGATATTTTATATACAGTATATAATATGTATTTTGTGTAATCTGATATTATATGTAAAGTATATAATATATATTTGGTGAAATTTTATATTTTATATACAGTATATAACATATATTTGGTGTAATTTCATATTTTATGTACGGTTTATAGTATATATTTCGTGACATTTGATATTTTATGTACAGTATATAATATATATTTGTTGAAATTTGATATTTTATGTACAGTATATAATATATATTTGCTGAAATTTTATATTTTATGTACAGTGTATAATATATATTTGGTGTACTTTCATATTTTATGTACAGTATATAGTATATATTTGGTGACATTTCATATTTTATGAACAATAGGTAAGATATGTTTGTTGAAATTTGATATTTTATGTACAGTATATAATATATATTGGGTGAAGTTTGATATTATAGGTACAGTATATAATATATATTTGGTGAAATTTGATATTTTATGTACAGTATATAATATATATTTGGTGAAATTTGATATTTTATGTACGGTACATAATATATATTTGGTGTACTTTCATATTTTATGTACAGTATATAGTATATATATGGTGAAATTTGATATTTTTTGCACAGTATATAGCAGATATTTGGTGAAATTTGATATTATATGTACAGTATATAATATACTTTGGGTTAAATTTGATATTTTGTGTACAGTATATAATATATATTTGGTGAAATTTGATATTTTATGTACAGTATATAATATATATTTGGTGAAATTTGATATTTTATATACAGTATCTAATATATATTTGGTGTACTTTCATATTTTATGTACAGTATAAAATATATACTTGATGTACTTTCATATTTTATGCACAGCAAATAATACATATTTGTTGAAATTTGATATTTTATATACAGTATATAATATATATTTGGCGAAATTTGATATTAATTGTACAGTATATAATATATATTTGGTGGAATTTGATATTTTATGTACAGTATATAAAATATATTTGGTGAAATTTGATATTTTATGTACAGTATATAGTATATATTTGTTGACATTTCATATTTTATGTACGGTATATAATATATATTTGTTGAAATTTGATATTTTATGTAAAGTATATAATATATATTTGGTGAAATTTTATATTTTATGTACACTAGATACTATATATTTGGTGTACTTTCATATTTTATGTACAGTATATAGTATATATTTGGTGACATTTGATATTTTATGTACAATATATAAGATATGTTTGTTGAAATTTGATATTTTATGTACAGTATATAATATATATTTGGTGAAATTTGATATTTTATGTACAGTATATAATATATATTTGGTGAAATTTGATAATTTAGGTACAGTATAAAAGATATATTTGGTGAAATTTGATATTTTATGTACAGTATATAATATATATTTGGTGAAATTTGATATTTCACCCACAGTATATAATATATATTTGATGAAATTTGAGATTTTATGTACGGTATATGATATATATTTGGTGTACTTTCATATTTTACTTATAGTATATAATATATATTTGGTGTACTTTGATATTTTATGCACAGTATATAATATATATTGGTGTAGTTTCATACTTTATGTAGAGTATATAGTATATAATTGCTGAAATTTGATATTTTATATACAGTATATAATGTGTATTTTGTGTAATCTGATATTATATGTAAAGTATATAATATATATTTGGTGAAATTTTATATTTTATATAAAGTATATAACATATATTTGGTGTAATTTCATATTTTATGTACAGTATATAGTATATATTTGGTGACATTTGATATTTTATGTACAGTATATAATATATATTTGCTGAAATTTGATATTTTATGTACAGTAAATAATATATATTTGGTGAAATTTTATATTTTATGTACAGTGTATAATATATATTTGGTGTACTTTCATATTTTATGTACAGTATATAGTATATAGTTGGTGACATTAAATATTTTATGTACAGTAGGTAATATATATTTGTTGAAATTTGACATTTTATATTCAGTATATAATATATATTTGGTGAAATTTTATATTTTACTTACAGTATATAATATATATTTGGTGTATTTTCATATTTTATGTACAGTCTATAATATATATATGGTGACATTTGATATTTTATCAACAATATGTAAGATATGTTTGTTGAAATTTGATATTTTATGTACAGTATATAATATATATTTGGTGAAATTTGATATTATAGGTACAGTATATAATATATATTTGGTGAAATTTGATATTTTATGTACGGTATATAATATATATTTGGTGAAATTTGATATTTTATGTACAGTATATAATATATATTTGGTGAAATTTGACATTTTATGTACAGTATATATATATTTGGTGTACTTTCATATTTTATGTACAGTATATAGTATATATTTGGTGAAATTTGATATTTTTTGCACAGTATATAGCAGATATTTGGTGAAATTTGATATTATATGTACAGTATATAATATACTTTGGGTTAAATTTGATATTTTGTCTACATTATATAATATATATTTGGTGAAATTTGATATTTTATGTACAGTATATAATATATACTTGGTGAAATTTGATATTTTATATACAGTATTTAATATATATTTGGTGTACTTTCATATTTTATGTACAGTATAAAATATATTCTTGATGTACTTTCATATTTTATGTACAGCAAATAATACATATTTGTTGTATTTTGATATTTTATATACAGTATATAATATATATTTGGCGAAATTTGATATTAATTGTACAGTATATAATATATATTTGGTGAAATTTGATATTTTATGTACAGTATGTAAAATATATTTGGTGAAATTTGATATTTTATGTACAGTATATAATATATATTTGGTGTACTTTCATATTTTATGTACAGTATAAAATATATACTTGATGTACTTTCAAGTTTTATGTGCAGTATATAATAAATATTTGGGGTTCCTTCATATTTTATGTACAGTATATAATATATATTTTGTGAAATTTGATATTTCATCTACTGTATATAAGATATCGTTGGTGAAATTTGATATTTTATGTACAGTATATGATATATAATTGGTGTACTTTCATATTTTACTTGCAGTATATAAAACCTATTTGGTGTACTTTGATATTTTATGTACAGTGCATAATATATAGGTGTAGTTTCATATTTTATGTACAGTATATGGTATATAATTCCTGAAATTTGATATTATATGTACAGTATATCATATGTATTTGGTGTAATTTGATATTATATGTACAATATATAATATGTATTTGGTGAAATTTTATATTTTATGTACAGTATATAATATATGTTTGGTGTACTTTCATATTTTATGTACAGTATATTGTATATATTAGGTGAAATTTGATTTTTTATGTACATTATATAACAGATATTTGGTGAAATGTGATATTATATGTACAGTATATTATGTTTTTGGTGAAATTTGATATTTTATGTACAGTATATAAGATATATTTGGTGAAATTTTATATTTTATAAACAGTATATATTGTATATTTTGTGTACTTTCATATTTTATGTACAGTGTATAGAATATATTTGGTGACATTTGATATTTTATGTACAGTATGTAATATAAATTTGTTGAAATTTGATATTTTATGTACAGTATGTAATATATATTTGGTGTACTTTCATATTTTAAGTACAGTATAAAATATATACTTGATGTAGTTTCATATTTTATGTACAGAAAATAATATATATTTGTTGAAATTTCTTATTTTATGTACAGTATATAATATATATTTGGTGAAATTTGATATTACAGGTACAGTATATAATATATATTTGGTGAAATTTGATATTTTTTGAACTGTATATAATATATATTTGGTGAAATTTCATACTTTATGTACAGTATAAAACATATATTTGGTGAAATTTGATATTTTATGTACAGTATATAATATATATTTGGTGTACTTTCATATTTTATGTGCAGTATAAAATATATACTTGATGTACTTTCATATTTTATGTAAGAAAATAATACATATTTGTTGAAATTTGATATTTTATGTACAGTATATAATTTATATTTGGTGCAATTTTATATTTTATGTACTCTATATCATATATATTTGGTGTACTTACCAGTTTTATGTACAGTATATAATATATATTTGGTGAAATTTGATATTATAGGTACACTATATAATATATATTTGGTGAAATTTGATATTTTACTTACAGTATATAACATATATTTGCTGTATTTTCATATTTTATGTACAGTATATAATATATATTTGGTGACATTTGATATTTTATGAACAATATGTAAGATATGTTTGTTGAAATTTGAAATTTTGTGTACAGTATATAATATATATTTGGTGAAATTTGATGTTATAAGTACAGTATATAATATATATTTGGTGAAATTTGATATTTAATGTACAGTATATAATATATATTTGGTGAAATTTGATATTTTATGTACAGTATATAAGATATATTTGGTGAAATTTGATATTTTATATACTATATATATATTTGGTGTACTTTCCTATTTTATGTACATATATAGTATATATTTGGTGAAATTCGATATTTTTTGCACAGTACATAGTAGATATTTGGTGAAATTTGATATTATATGTACAGTATATAGTATACTTTGGGTTAAATTTGATATTTTGTGTACAGTATATAATATATATTTGGTGAAATTTGATATTTTATGTACAGTATATAATATATATTTTGTGAAATTTGATATTTTATATACAGTATGTAATATATATTTGGTGTACTTTCATATTTTATGTACAGTATAAAATATATACCTGATGTACTTTCAAGTTTTATGTGCAGTATATAATAAATATTTGGGGTGCTTACTTATTTTATGTACAGTATATAATACATATTTTGTGAAATTTGATATTTCATCTACTGTATATAAGATATAGTTGGTGAAATTTGATATTTTATCTACAGTATATGATATATAATTGGTGTACTTTCATATTTTACTTGCAGTTTATAACACATATTTGGTGTACTTTCATATTTTATGTACAGTATATAGTATATATTTGTTGACATTTGATATTTTATGTACGGTATATAATATATATTTGTTGAAATTTGATATTTTATGTAAAGTATATAATATATATTTGGTGAAATTTTATATTTTATGTACACTAGATACTATATATTTGGTGTACTTTCATATTTTGTGTACAGTACATAGTATATATTTGGTGACATTTGATATTTTATGTACAATATATAAGATATGTTTGTTGAAATTTGATATTTTATGTACAGTATATAATATATATTTGGTGAAATTTGATATTTTATGTACAGTATATAATATATATTTGGTGAAATTTGATAATTTAGGTACAGTATAAAAGATATATTTGGTGAATTTTGATATTTTATGTACAGTATATAATATATATTTGGTGAAATTTGATATTTCACCCACAGTATATAATATATATTTGATGAAATTTGAGATTTTATGTACGGTATATGATATATATTTGGTGTACTTTCATATTTTACTTATAGTATATAATATATATTTGGTGTACTTTGATATTTTATGCACAGTATATAATATATATTGGTGTAGTTTCATACTTTATGTAGAGTATATAGTATATAATTGCTGAAATTTGATATTTTATATACAGTATATAATATGTATTTTCTGTAATCTGATATTATATGTAAAGTATATAATATATATTTGGTGAAATTTTATATTTTATATAAAGTATATAACATATATTTGGTGTAATTTCATATTTTATGTACAGTATATGGTATATATTTGGTGACATTTGATATTTTATGTACAGTATATAATATATATTTGCTGAAATTTGATATTTTATTTACAGTAAATAATATATATTTGGTGAAATTTTATATTTTATGTACAGTATAAAATATATACTTGATGTACTTTCATATTTTATGTACAGCAAATAATACATATTTGTTGTATTTTGATATTTTATATACAGTATATAATATATATTTGGCGAAATTTGATATTAATTGTACAGTATATAATATATATTTGGTGAAATTTGATATTTTATGTACAGTATGTAAAATATATATGGTGAAATTTGATATTTTATGTACAGTATATAATATATATTTGGTGTACTTTCATATTTTATGTACAGTATAAAATATATACTTGATGTACTTTCAAGTTTTATGTGCAGTATATAATAAATATTTGGGGTTCCTTCATATTTTATGTACAGTATATAATATATATTTTGTGAAATTTGATATTTCATCTACTGTATATAAGATATCGTTGGTGAAATTTGATATTTTATGTACAGTATATGATATATAATTGGTGTACTTTCATATTTTACTTGCAGTATATAATACCTATTTGGTGTACTTTGATATTTTATGTACAGTGCATAATATATAGGTGTAGTTTCATATTTTATGTACAGTATATGGTATATAATTCCTGAAATTTGATATTATATGTACAGTATATGATATGTATTTGGTGTAATTTGATATTATATGTACAATATATAATATGTATTTGGTGAAATTTTATATTTTATGTACAGTATATAATATATATTTGGTGTACTTTCATATTTTATGTACAGTATATAGTATATATTAGGTGAAATTTGATTTTTTATGTACATTATATAACAGATATTTGGTGAAATGTGATATTATATGTACAGTATATTATGTTTTTGGTGAAATTTGATATTTTATGTACAGTATATAAGATATATTTGGTGAAATTTTATATTTTATAAACAGTATATATTGTATATTTTGTGTACTTTCATATTTTATGTACAGTGTATAGAATATATTTGGTGACATTTGATATTTTATGTACAGTATGTAATATAAATTTGTTGAAATTTGATATTTTATGTACAGTATGTAATATATATTTGGTGTACTTTCATATTTTATGTACAGTATAAAATATATACTTGATGTAGTTTCATATTTTATGTACAGAAAATAATATATATTTGTTGAAATTTCTTATTTTATGTACAGTATATAATATATATTTGGTGAAATTTGATATTATAGGTACAGTATATAATATATATTTGGTGAAATTTGATATTTTTTGAACTGTATATAATATATATTTGGTGAAATTTCATACTTTATGTACAGTATAAAACATATATTTGGTGAAATTTGATATTTTATGTACAGTATATAATATATATTTGGTGTACTTTCATATTTTATGTGCAGTATAAAATATATACTTGATGTACTTTCATATTTTATGTAAGAAAATAATACATATTTGTTGAAATTTGATATTTTATGTACAGTATATAATTTATATTTGGTGCAATTTTATGTTTTATGTACTCTATATCATATATATTTGGTGTACTTACCGGTTTTATGTACAGTATATAATATATATTTGTTGAAATTTGATATTTTATGTAAAGTATATAATATATATTTGGTGAAATTTTATATTTTATGTACACTAGATACTATATATTTGGTGTACTTTCATATTTTGTGTACAGTACATAGTATATATTTGGTGACATTTGATATTTTATGTACAATATATAAGATATGTTTGTTGAAATTTGATATTTTATGTACAGTATATAATATATATTTGGTGAAATTTGATATTTTATGTACAGTATATAATATATATTTGGTGAAATTTGATAATTTAGGTACAGTATAAAAGATATATTTGGTGAATTTTGATATTTTATGTACAGTATATAATATATATTTGGTGAAATTTGATATTTCACCCACAGTATATAATATATATTTGATGAAATTTGAGATTTTATGTACGGTATATGATATATATTTGGTGTACTTTCATATTTTACTTATAGTATATAATATATATTTGGTGTACTTTGATATTTTATGCACAGTATATAATATATATTGGTGTAGTTTCATACTTTATGTAGAGTATATAGTATATAATTGCTGAAATTTGATATTTTATATACAGTATATAATATGTATTTTCTGTAATCTGATATTATATGTAAAGTATATAATATATATTTGGTGAAATTTTATATTTTATATAAAGTATATAACATATATTTGGTGTAATTTCATATTTTATGTACAGTATATGGTATATATTTGGTGACATTTGATATTTTATGTACAGTATATAATATATATTTGCTGAAATTTGATATTTTATTTACAGTAAATAATATATATTTGGTGAAATTTTATATTTTATGTACAGTGTATAATATGTATTTGGTGTACTTTCATATTTTATGTACAGTATATAGTATATAGTTGGTGACATTAGATATTTTATGTACAGTAGATAATATATATTTGTTGAAATTTGACATTTTATATACAGTATATAATATATATTTGGTGAAATTTTATATTTTACTTACAGTATATAATACATATTTGGTGTATTTTCATATTTTTTGTACAGTATATAATATATATATGGTGACATTTGATATTTTATCAACAATATGTAAGATATGTTTGTTGAAATTTGATATTTTATGTACAGTATATAATATATATTTGGTGAAATTTGATATTATAGGTACAGTATATAATATATATTTGGTGAAATTTGATATTTTATGTACGGTATATAATATATATTTGGTGAAATTTGATATTTTATGTACAGTATATAATATATATTTGGTGAAATTTGACATTTTATGTACAGTATATATATATTTGGTGTACTTTCATATTTTATGTACAGTATATAGTATATATTTGGTGAAATTTGATATTTTTTGCACAGTATATAGCAGATATTTGGTGAAATTTGATATTATATGTACAGTATATAATATACTTTGGGTTAAATTTGATATTTTGTCTACATTATATAATATATATTTGGTGAAATTTGATATTTTATGTACAGTATATAATATATACTTCGTGAAATTTGATATTTTATATACAGTATTTAATATATATTTGGTGTACTTTCATATTTTATGTACAGTATAAAATATATACTTGATGTACTTTCATATTTTATGTACAGCAAATAATACATATTTGTTGTATTTTGATATTTTATATACAGTATATAATATATATTTGGCGAAATTTGATATTAATTGTACAGTATATAATATATATTTGGTGAAATTTGATATTTTATGTACAGTATGTAAAATATATATGGTGAAATTTGATATTTTATGTACAGTATATAATATATATTTGGTGTACTTTCATATTTTATGTACAGTATAAAATATATACTTGATGTACTTTCAAGTTTTATGTGCAGTATATAATAAATATTTGGGGTTCCTTCATATTTTATGTACAGTATATAATATATATTTTGTGAAATTTGATATTTCATCTACTGTATATAAGATATCGTTGGTGAAATTTGATATTTTATGTACAGTATATGATATATAATTGGTGTACTTTCATATTTTACTTGCAGTATATAATACCTATTTGGTGTACTTTGATATTTTATGTACAGTGCATAATATATAGGTGTAGTTTCATATTTTATGTACAGTATATGGTATATAATTCCTGAAATTTGATATTATATGTACAGTATATGATATGTATTTGGTGTAATTTGATATTATATGTACAATATATAATATGTATTTGGTGAAATTTTATATTTTATGTACAGTATATAATATATATTTGGTGTACTTTCATATTTTATGTACAGTATATAGTATATATTAGGTGAAATTTGATTTTTTATGTACATTATATAACAGATATTTGGTGAAATGTGATATTATATGTACAGTATATTATGTTTTTGGTGAAATTTGATATTTTATGTACAGTATATAAGATATATTTGGTGAAATTTTATATTTTATAAACAGTATATATTGTATATTTTGTGTACTTTCATATTTTATGTACAGTGTATAGAATATATTTGGTGACATTTGATATTTTATGTACAGTATGTAATATAAATTTGTTGAAATATGATATTTTATGTACAGTATGTAATATATATTTGGTGTACTTTCATATTTTATGTACAGTATAAAATATATACTTGATGTAGTTTCATATTTTATGTACAGAAAATAATATATATTTGTTGAAATTTCTTATTTTATGTACAGTATATAATATATATTTGGTGAAATTTGATATTATAGGTACAGTATATAATATATATTTGGTGAAATTTGATATTTTTTGAACTGTATATAATATATATTTGGTGAAATTTCATACTTTATGTACAGTATAAAACATATATTTGGTGAAATTTGATATTTTATGTACAGTATATAATATATATTTGGTGTACTTTCATATTTTATGTGCAGTATAAAATATATACTTGATGTACTTTCATATTTTATGTAAGAAAATAATACATATTTGTTGAAATTTGATATTTTATGTACAGTATATAATTTATATTTGGTGCAATTTTATGTTTTATGTACTCTATATCATATATATTTGGTGTACTTACCGGTTTTATGTACAGTATATAATATATATTTGATGAAATTTGATATTTTATGTACAGTATATTATATATATTTGGTGAAATTTGATATTTTATATACAGTAAGTAATATATATTTGGTGTACTTTCATATTTTATGTACAGTATAAAATACATACTTGATGTAGTTTCATATTTTATGTACAGTAAATAATACATATTTTTTGAAATTTAATATTTTATGTACAGTATATAGTATATATTTGGTGACATTTGATATTTTATGTACAGTATGTAATATAAATTTGTTGAAATTTGATATTTTATGTACAGTATGTAATATATCTTTGGTGTACTTTCATATTTTATGTAGAGTATAAAATATATACTTGATGTACTTTCAAGTTTTATGGACAGAATACAATATATATTTGGTGTACTTTCATATTTTATATACAGTATATAATATATATTTTGTGAATTTGGATATTTCATGTACTGTATGTTAGACATAATTGGTGAAATTTGATATTTTCTGTACAGTAGATGATATATAACTTGTGTACTTTCATCTTTTACTTGCAGTATATAATACATATTTGGTGTACTTTGATATTTTATGTACAGTATATAATATATATTTGGTGAAATTTGATATTTTACATACGGTATATAATATATATTTGGTGAAATTTGAGATTTTATGTACAGTATATGATATATATTTGGTGTACTTTCATATTTTACTTACAGTATATAATATATCTTTGGTGTACTTTGATATTTTATGTACAGCATATAATATATATTGGTGTATTTTCATATTTTATGTAGAGTATATAGTATATAATTGCTGAAATTTGATATTTTATGTACAGTATATAATATGTATTTTGTGTAATTTGATATTATATGTACAGTATATAATATATATTTGGTGAAATTTGATATTTTACACACAGTATATAATATATATTTGGTGAAATTTGAGATTTTATGTACGGTATATGATATATATTTGGTGTAATTTCATATTTTACTTACAGTATATAATATATATTTGGTGTACTTTGCTATTTTATGTACAGTATATAATATATATTGGTGTAGTTTCATATTTTATGTAGAGTATATAATACATATTTGGTGAAATTTGGTATTTTATATACAGTATGTAATATATATTTGGTGTACTTTCATATTATATGTACAGTATAAAATATATAATTCTACTTTCATATTTTATGTACAGTAATTAATACATATTTGTTGAAATTTGATATTTTATATACAGTATATAATATATATTTGGTGAAATTTCATATTATATTTACAGTATATAATATATATTTGGTGAAATTTCTTATTTTATGTACAGTATATAATATATATTTGGTGAAATTTGAGATTTTATGTACAGTATGTGATATATATTTGGTGTACTTTCATATTTTACTTACAGTATATAATATATACTTGGTGTACTTTGATATTTTATGTACAGTATATAATATATATTGGTGTAGTTTCATATTTTATGTAGAGTATATAGTATATAATTGCTGAAATTTGATATTTTATATACAGTATATAATATGTATTTTGTGTAATCTGATATTATATGTAAAGTATATAATATATATTTGGTGAAATTTTATATTTTATATACAGTATATAACATATATTTGGTGTAATTTCATATTTTATGTACGGTTTATAGTATATATTTCGTGACATTTGATATTTTATGTACAGTATATAATATATATTTGTTGAAATTTGATATTTTATGTACAGTATATAATATATATTTGCTGAAATTTTATATTTTATGTACAGTGTATAATATATATTTGGTGTACTTTCATATTTTATGTACAATTTATAGTATATATTTGGTGACATTTCATATTTTATGAACAATAGGTAAGATATGTTTGTTGAAATTTGATATTTTATGTACAGTATATAATATATATTGGGTGAAGTTTGATATTATAGGTACAGTATATAATATATATTTGGTGAAATTTGATATTTTATGTACAGTATATAATATATATTTGGTGAAATTTGATATTTTATGTACGGTACATAATATATATTTGGTGTACTTTCATATTTTATGTACAGTATATAGTATATATCTGGTGAAATTTGATATTTTTTGCACAGTATATAGCAGATATGTGGTGAAATTTGATATTATATGTACAGTATATAATATACTTTGGGTTAAATTTGATATTTTGTGTACAGTATATAATATATATTTGGTGAAATTTGATATTTTATGTACAGTATATAATATATATTTGGTGAAATTTGATATTTTATATACAGTATCTAATATATATTTGGTGTACTTTCATATTTTATGTACAGTATAAAATATATACTTGATGTACTTTCATATTTTATGTACAGCAAATAATACATATTTGTTGAAATTTGATATTTTATATACAGTATATAATATATATTTGGCGAAATTTGATATTAATTGTACAGTATATAATATATATTTGGTGAAATTTGATATTTTATGTACAGTATATAAAATATATTTGGTGAAATTTGATATTTTATGTACAGTATATAATATATATTTGGTGTACTTTCATATTTTATGTACAGTATAAAATATATACCTGATGTACTTTCAAGTTTTATGTGCAGTATATAATAAATATTTGGGGTGCTTACTTATTTTATGTACAGTATATAATACATATTTTGTGAAATTTGATATTTCATCTACTGTATATAAGATATAGTTGGTGAAATTTGATATTTTATCTACAGTATATGATATATAATTTGTGTACTTTCATATTTTACTTGCAGTTTATAACACATATTTGGTGTACTTTCATATTTTATGTACAGTATATAGTATATATTTGTTGACATTTCATATTTTATGTACGGTATATAATATATATTTGTTGAAATTTGATATTTTATGTAAAGTATATAATATATATTTGGTGAAATTTTATATTTTATGTACACTAGATACTATATATTTGGTGTACTTTCATATTTTATGTACAGTATATAGTATATATTTGGTGACATTTGATATTTTATGTACAATATATAAGATATGTTTGTTGAAATTTGATATTTTATGTACAGTATATAATATATATTTGGTGAAATTTGATATTTTATGTACAGTATATAATATATATTTGGTGAAATTTGATAATTTAGGTACAGTATAAAAGATATATTTGGTGAAATTTGATATTTTATGTACAGTATATAATATATATTTGGTGAAATTTGATATTTCACCCACAGTATATAATATATATTTGATGAAATTTGAGATTTTATGTACGGTATATGATATATATTTGGTGTACTTTCATATTTTACTTATAGTATATAATATATATTTGGTGTACTTTGATATTTTATGCACAGTATATAATATATATTGGTGTAGTTTCATACTTTATGTAGAGTATATAGTATATAATTGCTGAAATTTGATATTTTGTATACAGGATATAATATGTATTTTGTGTAATCTGATATTATATGTAAAGTATATAATATATATTTGGTGAAATTTTATATTTTATATAAAGTATATAACATATATTTGGTGTAATTTCATATTTTATGTACAGTATATAGTATATATTTGGTGACATTTGATATTTTATGTACGGTATATAATATATATTTGGTGAAATTTGATATTTTATGTGCAGTATATAAAATATATTTGGTGAAATTTGATATTTTATGTACAGTATATAATATATATTTGGTGTACTTTCATATTTTATGTACAGTATAAAATATATACTTGATGTACTTTCAAGTTTTATGTGCAGTATATAATAAATATTTGGGGTTCCTTCATATTTTATGTACAGTATATAATATATATTTTGTGAAATTTGATATTTCATCTACTGTATATAAGATATCGTTGGTGAAATTTGATATTTTATGTACAGTATATGATATATAATTGGTGTACTTTCATATTTTACTTGCAGTATATAATACCTATTTGGTGTACTTTGATATTTTATGTACAGTGCATAATATATAGGTGTAGTTTCATATTTTATGTACAGTATATGGTATATAATTCCTGAAATTTGATATTATATGTACAGTATATGATATGTATTTGGTGTAATTTGATATTATATGTACAATATATAATATGTATTTGGTGAAATTTTATATTTTATGTACAGTATATAATATATATTTGGTGTACTTTCATATTTTATGTACAGTATATAGTATATATTAGGTGAAATTTGATTTTTTATGTACATTATATAACAGATATTTGGTGAAATGTGATATTATATGTACAGTATATTATGTTTTTGGTGAAATTTGATATTTCATGTACAGTATATAAGATATATTTGGTGAAATTTTATATTTTATAAACAGTATATATTGTATATTTTGTGTACTTTCATATTTTATGTACAGTGTATAGAATATATTTGGTGACATTTGATATTTTATGTACAGTATGTAATATAAATTTGTTGAAATTTGATATTTTATGTACAGTATGTAATATATATTTGGTGTACTTTCATATTTTAAGTACAGTATAAAATATATACTTGATGTAGTTTCATATTTTATGTACAGAAAATAATATATATTTGTTGAAATTTCTTATTTTATGTACAGTATATAATATATATTTGGTGAAATTTGATATTATAGGTACAGTATATAATATATATTTGGTGAAATTTCATATTTTTTGAACTATATATAATATATATTTGGTGAAATTTCATACTTTATGTACAGTATAAAACATATATTTGGTGAAATTTGATATTTTATGTACAGTATATAATATATATTTGGTGTACTTTCATATTTTATGTGCAGTATAAAATATTTACTTGATGTACTTTCATATTTTATGTAAGAAAATAATACATATTTGTTGAAATTTGATATTTTATGTACAGTATATAATTTATATTTGGTGCAATTTTATGTTTTATGTACTCTATATCATATATATTTGGTGTACTTACCAGTTTTATGTACAGTATATAATATATATTTGGTGAAATTTGATATTTTATGTACAGTATATTATATATATTTGGTGAAATTTGATATTTTATATACAGTAAGTAATATATATTTGGTGTACTTTCATATTTTATGTACAGTATAAAATACATACTTGATGTAGTTTCATATTTTATGTACAGTAAATAATACATATTTTTTGAAATTTAATATTTTATGTACAGTATATAGTATATATTTGGTGACATTTGATATTTTATGTACAGTATGTAATATAAATTTGTTGAAATTTGATATTTTATGTACAGTATGTAATATATCTTTGGTGTACTTTCATATTTTATGTAGAGTATAAAATATATACTTGATGTACTTTCAAGTTTTATGGACAGAATACAATATATATTTGGTGTACTTTCATATTTTATATACAGTATATAATATATATTTTGTGAATTTGGATATTTCGTGTACGGTATGTTAGATATAATTGGTGAAATTTGATATTTTCTGTACAGTAGATGATATATAACTTGTGTACTTTAATCTTTTACTTGCAGTATATAATACATATTTGGTGTACTTTGATATTTTATGTACAGTATATAATATATATTTGGTGAAATTTGATATTTTACATACGGTATATAATATATATTTGGTGAAATTTGAGATTTTATGTACAGTATATGATATATATTTGGTGTACTTTCATATTTTACTTACAGTATATAATATATCTATGGTGTACTTTGATATTTTATGTACAGCATATAATATATATTGGTGTATTTTCATATTTTATGTAGAGTATATAGTATATAATTGCTGAAATTTGATATTTTATGTACAGTATATAATATGTATTTTGTGTAATTTGATATTATATGTACAGTATATAATATATATTTGGTGAAATTTGATATTTTACACACAGTATATAATATATATTTGGTGAAATTTGAGATTTTATGTACGGTATATGATATATATTTGGTGTAATTTCATATTTTACTTACAGTATATAATATATATTTGGTGTACTTTGCTATTTTATGTACAGTATATAATATATATTGGTGTAGTTTCATATTTTATGTAGAGTATATAATACATATTTGGTGAAATTTGGTATTTTATATACAGTATGTAATATATATTTGGTGTACTTTCATATTATATGTACAGTATAAAATATATAATTCTACTTTCATATTTTATGTACAGTAATTAATACATATTTGTTGAAATTTGATATTTTATATACAGTATATAATATATATTTGGTGAAATTTCATATTATATTTACAGTATATAATATATATTTGGTGAAATTTCTTATTTTATGTACAGTATATAATATATATTTGGTGAAATTTGAGATTTTATGTACAGTATGTGATATATATTTGGTGTACTTTCATATTTTACTTACAGTATATAATATATACTTGGTGTACTTTGATATTTTATGTACAGTATATAATATATATTGGTGTAGTTTCATATTTTATGTAGAGTATATAGTATATAATTGCTGAAATTTGATATTTTATATACAGTATATAATATGTATTTTGTGTAATCTGATATTATATGTAAAGTATATAATATATATTTGGTGAAATTTTATATTTTATATACAGTATATAACATATATTTGGTGTAATTTCATATTTATGTACGGTTTATAGTATATATTTCGTGACATTTGATATTTTATGTACAGTATATAATATATATTTGTTGAAATTTGATATTTTATGTACAGTATATAATATATATTTGCTGAAATTTTATATTTTATGTACAGTGTATAATATATATTTGGTGTACTTTCATATTTTATGTACAGTATATAGTATATATTTGGTGACATTTCATATTTTATGAACAATAGGTAAGATATGTTTGTTGAAATTTGATATTTTATGTACAGTATATAATATATATTGGGTGAAGTTTGATATTATAGGTACAGTATATAATATATATTTGGTGAAATTTGATATTTTATGTACAGTATATAATATATATTTGGTGAAATTTGATATTTTATGTACGGTACATAATATATATTTGGTGTACTTTCATATTTTATGTACAGTATATAGTATATATCTGGTGAAATTTGATATTTTTTGCACAGTATATAGCAGATATTTGGTGAAATTTGATATTATATGTACAGTATATAATATACTTTGGGTTAAATTTGATATTTTGTGTACAGTATATAATATATATTTGGTGAAATTTGATATTTTATATACAGTATCTAATATATATTTGGTGTACTTTCATATTTTATGTACAGTATAAAATATATACTTGATGTACTTTCATATTTTATGCACAGCAAATAATACATATTTGTTGAAATTTGATATTTTATATACAGTATATAATATATATTTGGCGAAATTTGATATTAATTGTACAGTATATAATATATATTTGGTGAAATTTGATATTTTATGTACAGTATATAAAATATATTTGGTGAAATTTGATATTTTATGTACAGTATATAATATATATTTGGTGTACTTTCATATTTTATGTACAGTATAAAATATATACCTGATGTACTTTCAAGTTTTATGTGCAGCATATAATAAATATTTGGGGTGCTTACTTATTTTATGTACAGTATATAATACATATTTTGTGAAATTTGATATTTCATCTACTGTATATAAGATACAGTTGGTGAAATTTGATATTTTATCTACAGTATATGATATATAATTGGTGTACTTTCATATTTTACTTGCAGTTTATAACACATATTTGGTGTACTTTCATATTTTATGTACAGTATATAGTATATATTTGTTGACATTTGATATTTTATGTACGGTATATAATATATATTTGTTGAAATTTGATATTTTATGTAATGTATATAATATATATTTGGTGAAATTTTATATTTTATGTACACTAGATACTATATATTTGGTGTACTTTCATATTTTATGTACAGTATATAGTATATATTTGGTGACATTTGATATTTTATGTACAATATATAAGATATGTTTGTTGAAATTTGATATTTTATGTACAGTATATAATATATATTTGGTGAAATTTGATATTTTATGTACAGTATATAATATATATTTGGTGAAATTTGATAATTTAGGTACAGTATAAAAGATATATTTGTTGAAATTTGATATTTTACGTACAGTATATAATATATATTTGGTGAAATTTGATATTTCACCCACAGTATATAATATATATTTGATGAAATTTGAGATTTTATGTACGGTATATGATATATATTTGGTGTACTTTCATATTTTACTTATAGTATATAATATATATTTGGTGTACTTTGATATTTTATGCACAGTATATAATATATATTGGTGTAGTTTCATACTTTATGTAGAGTATATAGTATATAATTGCTGAAATTTGATATTTTATATACAGTATATAATATGTATTTTGTGTAATCTGATATTATATGTAAAGTATATAATATATATTTGGTAAAATTTTATATTTTATATAAAGTATATAACATATATTTGGTGTAATTTCATATTTTATGTACAGTATATAGTATATATTTGGTGACATTTGATATTTTATGTACAGTATATAATATATATTTGCTGAAATTTGATATTTTATTTACAGTAAATAATATATATTTGGTGAAATTTTATATTTTATGAACAGTGTATAATATATATTTGGTGTACTTTCATATTTTATGTACAGTATATAGTATATAGTTGGTGACATTAAATATTTTATGTACAGTAGATAATATATATTTGTTGAAATTTGACATTTTATATACAGTATATAATATATATTTGGTGAAATTTTATATTTTACTTACAGTATATAATATATATTTGGTGTATTTTCATATTTTATGTACAGTATATGATATATATATGGTGACATTTGATATTTTATCAACAATATGTAAGATATGTTTGTTGAAATTTGATATTTTATGTACAGTATATAATATATATTTGGTGAAATTTATTATAGGTACAGTATATAATATATATTTGGTGAAATTTGATATTTTATGTACGGTATATAATATATATTTGGTGAAATTTGATATTTTATGTACAGTATATAATATATATTTGGTGAAATTTGACATTTTATGTACAGTATATATATATTTGGTGTACTTTCATATTTTATGTACAGTATATAGTATATATTTGGTGAAATTTGATATTTTTTGCACAGTATATAGCAGATATTTGGTGAAATTTGATATTATATGTACAGTATATAATATACTTTGGGTTAAATTTGATATTTTGTCTACATTATATAATATATATTTGGTGAAATTTGATATTTTATGTACAGTATATAATATATACTTGGTGAAATTTGATATTTTATATACAGTATTTAATATATATTTGGTGTACTTTCATATTTTATGTACAGTATAAAATATATTCTTGATGTACTTTCATATTTTATGTACAGGAAATAATACATATTTGTTGTATTTTGATATTTTATATACAGTATATAATATATATTTGGCGAAATTTGATATTAATTGTACAGTATATAATATATATTTGGTGAAATTTGATATTTTATGTGCAGTATATAAAATATATTTGGTGAAATTTGATATTTTATGTACAGTATATAATATATATTTGGTGTACTTTCATATTTTATGTACAGTATAAAATATATACTTGATGTACTTTCAAGTTTTATGTGCAGTATATAATAAATATTTGGGGTTCCTTCATATTTTATGTACAGTATATAATATATATTTTGTGAAATTTGATATTTCATCTACTGTATATAAGATATCGTTGGTGAAATTTGATATTTTATGTACAGTATATGATATATAATTGGTGTACTTTCATATTTTACTTGCAGTATATAATACCTATTTGGTGTACTTTGATATTTTATGTACAGTGCATAATATATAGGTGTAGTTTCATATTTTATGTACAGTATATGGTATATAATTCCTGAAATTTGATATTATATGTACAGTATATGATATGTATTTGGTGTAATTTGATATTATATGTACAATATATAATATGTATTTGGTGAAATTTTATATTTTATGTACAGTATATAATATATATTTGGTGTACTTTCATATTTTATGTACAGTATATTGTATATATTAGGTGAAATTTGATTTTTTATGTACATTATATAACAGATATTTGGTGAAATGTGATATTATATGTACAGTATATTATGTTTTTGGTGAAATTTGATATTTTATGTACAGTATATAAGATATATTTGGTGAAATTTTATATTTTATAAACAGTATATATTGTATATTTTGTGTACTTTCATATTTTATGTACAGTGTAGAGAATATATTTGGTGACATTTGATATTTTATGTACAGTATGTAATATAAATATGTTGAAATTTGATATTTTATGTACAGTATGTAATATATATTTGGTGTATTTTCATATTTTAAGTACAGTATAAAGTATATACTTGATGTAGTTTCATATTTTATGTACAGAATATAATATATATTTGTTGAAATTTCTTATTTTATGTACAGTATATAATATATATTTGTTGAAATTTGTTATTTTATGTACAGTATATAATATATATTTGGTGAAATTTGATATTATAGGTACAGTATATAATATATATTTGGTGAAATTTGATATTTTTTGAACTGTATATAATATATATTTGGTGAAATTTCATACTTTATGTACAGTATAAAACATATATTTGGTGAAATTTGATATTTTATGTACAGTATATAATATATATTTGGTGTACTTTCATATTTTATGTGCAGTATAAAATATATACTTGATGTACTTTCATATTTTATGTAAGAAAATAATACATATTTGTTGAAATTTGATATTTTATGTACAGTATATAATTTATATTTGGTGCAATTTTATATTTTATGTACTCTATATCATATATATTTGGTGTACTTACCAGTTTTATGTACAGTATATAATATATATTTGGTGAAATTTGATATTATAGGTACAGTATATAATATATATTTGGTGAAATTTGATATTTTACTTACAGTATATAATATATATTTCCTGTATTTTCATATTTTATGTACAGTATATAATATATATTTGGTGACATTTGATATTTTATGAACAATATGTAAGATATGTTTGTTGAAATTTGAAATTTTGTGTACAGTATATAATATATTTTTGGTGAAATTTGATGTTATAAGTACAGTATATAATATATATTTGGTGAAATTTGATATTTAATGTACAGTATATAATATATATTTGGTGAAATTTGATATTTTATGTACAGTATATAAGATATATTTGGTGAAATTTGATATTTTATGTACAGTATATAATATATACTTGGTGAAATTTGATATTTTATATACAGTATTTAATATATATTTGGTGTACTTTCATATTTTATGTACAGTATAAAATATATTCTTGATGTACTTTCATATTTTATGTACAGGAAATAATACATATTTGTTGTATTTTGATATTTTATATACAGTATATAATATATATTTGGCGAAATTTGATATTAATTGTACAGTATATAATATATATTTGGTGAAATTTGATATTTTATGTGCAGTATATAAAATATATTTGGTGAAATTTGATATTTTATGTACAGTATATAATATATATTTGGTGTACTTTCATATTTTATGTACAGTATAAAATATATACTTGATGTACTTTCAAGTTTTATGTGCAGTATATAATAAATATTTGGGGTTCCTTCATATTTTATGTACAGTATATAATATATATTTTGTGAAATTTGATATTTCATCTACTGTATATAAGATATCGTTGGTGAAATTTGATATTTTATGTACAGTATATGATATATAATTGGTGTACTTTCATATTTTACTTGCAGTATATAATACCTATTTGGTGTACTTTGATATTTTATGTACAGTGCATAATATATAGGTGTAGTTTCATATTTTATGTACAGTATATGGTATATAATTCCTGAAATTTGATATTATATGTACAGTGTATGATATGTATTTGGTGTAATTTGATATTATATGTACAATATATAATATGTATTTGGTGAAATTTTATATTTTATGTACAGTATATAATATATATTTGGTGTACTTTCATATTTTATGTACAGTATATTGTATATATTAGGTGAAATTTGATTTTTTATGTACATTATATAACAGATATTTGGTGAAATGTGATATTATATGTACAGTATATTATGTTTTTGGTGAAATTTGATATTTTATGTACAGTATATAAGATATATTTGGTGAAATTTTATATTTTATAAACAGTATATATTGTATATTTTGTGTACTTTCATATTTTATGTACAGTGTAGAGAATATATTTGGTGACATTTGATATTTTATGTACAGTATGTAATATAAATATGTTGAAATTTGATATTTTATGTACAGTATGTAATATATATTTGGTGTATTTTCATATTTTAAGTACAGTATAAAGTATATACTTGATGTAGTTTCATATTTTATGTACAGAATATAATATATATTTGTTGAAATTTCTTATTTTATGTACAGTATATAATATATATTTGTTGAAATTTGTTATTTTATGTACAGTATATAATATATATTTGGTGAAATTTGATATTATAGGTACAGTATATAATATATATTTGGTGAAATTTGATATTTTTTGAACTGTATATAATATATATTTGGTGAAATTTCATACTTTATGTACAGTATAAAACATATATTTGGTGAAATTTGATATTTTATGTACAGTATATAATATATATTTGGTGTACTTTCATATTTTATGTGCAGTATAAAATATATACTTGATGTACTTTCATATTTTATGTAAGAAAATAATACATATTTGTTGAAATTTGATATTTTATGTACAGTATATAATTTATATTTGGTGCAATTTTATATTTTATGTACTCTATATCATATATATTTGGTGTACTTACCAGTTTTATGTACAGTATATAATATATATTTGGTGAAATTTGATATTATAGGTACAGTATATAATATATATTTGGTGAAATTTGATATTTTACTTACAGTATATAATATATATTTCCTGTATTTTCATATTTTATGTACAGTATATAATATATATTTGGTGACATTTGATATTTTATGAACAATATGTAAGATATGTTTGTTGAAATTTGAAATTTTGTGTACAGTATATAATATATTTTTGGTGAAATTTGATGTTATAAGTACAGTATATAATATATATTTGGTGAAATTTGATATTTAATGTACAGTATATAATATATATTTGGTGAAATTTGATATTTTATGTACAGTATATAAGATATATTTGGTGAAATTTGATATTTTATGTACAGTATATAAGATATATTTGGTGAAATTTGATATTTTATATACTATATATATATTTGGTGTACTTTCCTATTTTATGTACATATATAGTATATATTTGGTGAAATTCGATATTTTTTGCACAGTACATAGTAGATATTTGGTGAAATTTGATATTATATGTACAGTATATAGTATACTTTGGGTTAAATTTGATATTTTGTGTACAGTATATAATATGTATTTGGTGAAATTTGATATTTTATGTACAGTATATAATATATATTTCGTGAAATTTGATATTTTATATACAGTATGTAATATATATTTGGTGTACTTTCATATTTTATGTACAGTATAAAATATATACCTGATGTACTTTCAAGTTTTATGTGCAGTATATAATAAATATTTGGGGTGCTTACTTATTTTATGTACAGTATATAATACATATTTTGTGAAATTTGATATTTCATCTACTGTATATAAGATATAGTTGTTGAAATTTGATATTTTATCTACAGTATATGATATATAATTGGTGTACTTTCATATTTTACTTGCAGTTTATAACACATATTTGGTGTACTTTCATATATTATGTACAGTATATAGTATATATTTGTTGACATTTGATATTTTATGTACGGTATATAATATATATTTGTTGAAATTTGATATTTTATGTAAAGTATATAATATATGTTTGGTGAAATTTTATATTTTATGTACACTAGATACTATATATTTGGTGTACTTTCATATTTTATGTACAGTACATAGTATATATTTGGTGACATTTGATATTTTATGTACAATATATAAGATATGTTTGTTGAAATTTGATATTTTATGTACAGTATATAATATATATTTGGTGAAATTTGATATTTTATGTACAGTATATAATATATATTTGGTGAAATTTGATAATTTAGGTACAGTATAAAAGATATATTTGTTGAAATTTGGTATTTTATGTACAGTATATAATATATATTTGGTGAAATTTGATATTTCACCCACAGTATATAATATATATTTGATGAAATTTGAGATTTTATGTACGGTATATGATATATATTTGGTGTACTTTCATATTTTACTTATAGTATATAATATATATTTGGTGTACTTTGATATTTTATGCACAGTATATAATATATATTGGTGTAGTTTCATACTTTATGTAGAGTATATAGTATATAATTGCTGAAATTTGATATTTTATATACAGTATATAATATGTATTTTGTGTAATCTGATATTATATGTAAAGTATATAATATATATTTGGTGAAATTTTATATTTTATATAAAGTATGTAACATATATTTGGTGTAATTTCATATTTTATGTACAGTATATAGTATATATTTGGTGACATTTGATATTTTATGTACAGTATATAATATATATTTGCTGAAATTTGATATTTTATTTACAGTAAATAATATATATTTGGTGAAATTTTATATTTTATGTACAGTGTATAATATATATTTGGTGTACTTTCATATTTTATGTACAGTATATAGTATATAGCTGGTGACATTAGATATTTTATGCATAGTAGATAATATATATTTGTAGAAATTTGACATTTTATATACAGTATATAATATATATTTGGTGAAATTTTATATTTTACTTACAGTATATAATATATATTTGGTGTATTTTCATATTTTATGTACAGTATATAATATATATGGTGACATTTGATATTTTATCAACAATATGTAAGATATGTTTGTTGAAATTTGATATTTTATGTACAGTATATAATATATATTTGGTGAAATTTGATATTATAGGTACAGTATATAATATATATTTGGTGAAATTTGATATTTTATGTACGGTATATAATATATATTTGGTGAAATTTGATATTTTATGTACAGTATATAATATATATTTGGTGAAATTTGACATTTTATGTACAGTATATATATATTTGGTGTACTTTAATATTTTATGTACAGTATATAGTATATATTTGGTGAAATTTGATATTTTTTGCACAGTATATAGCAGATATTTGGTGAAATTTGATATTATATGTACAGTATATAATATACTTTGGGTTAAATTTGATATTTTGTCTACATTATATAATATATATTTGGTGAAATTTGATATTTTATGTACAGTATATAATATATACTTGGTGAAATTTGATATTTTATATACAGTATTTAATATATATTTGGTGTACTTTCATATTTTATGTACAGTATAAAATATATACTTGATGTACTTTCATATTTTATGTACAGCAAATAATACATATTTGTTGTATTTTGATATTTTATATACAGTATATATTGTATATTTGGTGAAATTTGATATTAATTGTACAGTATATAATATATGTTTGGTGAAATTTGATATTTTATGTACAGTATATAAAATATATTTGGTGAAATTTGATATTTTTTGTACAGTATATAATATATATTTGGTGTACTTTCATATTTTATGTACAGTATAAAATATATACTTGATGTACTTTCAAGTTTTATGTGCAGTATATAATAAATATTTGGGGTTCCTTCATATTTTATGTACAGTATATAATATATATTTTGTGAAATTTGATATTTCATCTACTGTATATAAGATATCGTTGGTGAAATTTGATATTTTATGTACAGTATATGATATATAATTGGTGTACTTTCATATTTTACTTGTAGTATATAATACCTATTTGGTGTACTTTGATATTTTATGTACAGTGCATAATATATAGGTGTAGTTTCATATTTTATGTACAGTATATGGTATATAATTCCTGAAATTTGATATTATATGTACAGTATATGATATGTATTTGGTGTAATTTGATATTATATGTACAATATATAATATGTATTTGGTGAAATTTTATATTTTATGTACAGTATATAATATATATTTGGTGTACTTTCATATTTTATGTACAGTATATAGTATATATTAGGTGAAATTTGATTTTTTATGTACATTATATAACAGATATTTGGTGAAATGTGATATTATATGTACAGTATATTATGTTTTTGGTGAAATTTGATATTTTATGTACAGTATATAAGATATATTTGGTGAAATTTTATATTTTATAAACAGTATATATTGTATATTTTGTGTACTTTCATATTTTATGTACAGTGTATAGAATATATTTGGTGACATTTGATATTTTATGTACAGTATGTAATATAAATTTGTTGAAATTTGGTATTTTATGTACAGTATGTAATATATATTTGGTGTACTTTCATATTTTAAGTACAGTATAAAATATATACTTGATGTAGTTTCATATTTTATGTACAGAAAATAATATATATTTGTTGAAATTTCTTATTTTATGTACAGTATATAATATATATTTGGTGAAATTTGATATTATAGGTACAGTATATAATATATATTTGGTGAAATTTGATATTTTTTGAACTGTATATAATATATATTTGGTGAAATTTCATACTTTATGTACAGTATAAAACATATATTTGGTGAAATTTGATATTTTATGTACAGTATATAATATATATTTGGTGTACTTTCATATTTTATGTGCAGTATAAAATATATACTTCATGTACTTTCATATTTTATGTAAGAAAATAATACATATTTGTTGAAATTTGATATTTTATGTACAGTATATAATTTATATTTGGTGCAATTTTATGTTTTATGTACTCTATATCATATATATTTGGTGTACTTACCAGTTTTATGTACAGTATATAATATATATTTGGTGAAATTTGATATTTTATGTACAGTATATTATATATATTTGGTGAAATTTGATATTTTATATACAGTAAGTAATATATATTTGGTGTACTTTCATATTTTATGTACAGTATAAAATACATACTTGATGTAGTTTCATATTTTATGTACAGTAAATAATACATATTTTTTGAAATTTAATATTTTATGTACAGTATATAGTATATATTTGGTGACATTTGATATTTTATGTACAGTATGTAATATAAATTTGTTGAAATTTGATATTTTATGTACAGTATGTAATATATCTTTGGTGTATTTTCATATTTTATGTAGAGTATAAAATATATACTTGATGTACTTTCAAGTTTTATGGACAGAATACAATATATATTTGGTGTACTTTCATATTTTATATACAGTATATAATATATATTTTGTGAATTTGGATATTTCATGTACTGTATGTTAGACATAATTGGTGAAATTTGATATTTTCTGTACAGTAGATGATATATAACTTGTGTACTTTCATCTTTTACTTGCAGTATATAATACATATTTGGTGTACTTTGATATTTTATGTACAGTATATAATATATATTTGGTGAAATTTGATATTTTACATACGGTATATAATATATATTTGGTGAAATTTGAGATTTTATGTACAGTATATGATATATATTTGGTGTACTTTCATATTTTACTTACAGTATATAATATATCTTTGGTGTACTTTGATATTTTATGTACAGCATATAATATATATTGGTGTATTTTCATATTTTATGTAGAGTATATAGTATATAATTGCTGAAATTTGATATTTTATGTACAGTATATAATATGTATTTTGTGTAATTTGATATTATATGTACAGTATATAATATATATTTGGTGAAATTTGATATTTTACACACAGTGTATAATATATATTTGGTGAAATTTGAGATTTTATGTACGGTATATGATATATATTTGGTGTAATTTCATATTTTACTTACAGTATATTATATATATTTGGTGTACTTTGCTATTTTATGTACAGTATATAATATATATTGGTGTAGTTTCATATTTTATGTAGAGTATATAATACATATTTGGTGAAATTTGGTATTTTATATACAGTATGTAATATATATTTGGTGTAGTTTCATATTATATGTACAGTATAAAATATATAATTCTACTTTCATATTTTAT